>NC_056745.1:254892002-254979502 GCF_019279795.1 Protopterus annectens | reverse complement strand
GTGCCAGGATCTGCCACATAATGCATGCATTCAAGTCACTCCACAACAAGTACAAATATGACTCTGTCATTGTCTATGTTTGAGTGAATGACTTGAAACGTACCTCCCTGGACTACATGAAAAGAAACATGGAAGAGCTCTTGGATAATGTAGCCCAGGCAGGTATGACCATAGCCCTGAGTAGCATCCTGCCTTCGCCCAGAATGATACCACAGTATAAGGACAAAATGAATGACTTCAGCAATTGGCTAAGCTTCTGGTGTCATTCAAAAGGGATCCAGTATCTGTCTGCCTGGGACGACATGATCGACATACCATGATACTTTGCCAGAGATGGTCTGCACCTGTCACCCCTGGGATTCGGGTTACTGGCTAAGGCTCTTGCCACCCCTATAGTGCCTTTTTAGGCAAAGTTCAAAGGACAAAAACCACCACTGTAACATGTACAAGCAAGCAAAATCTGAAGGTAATGCTATTCAATGCTAGAAGTCTAAACCTCAAAATGCACTCTCTCGAGGCACTCCTAAAAATGGAGAACATCCATATCTGTGCAGTAACTGAGACCTGGTTCAAGGCTCCAGAGAGCACCCCTGCAATACCAGGCTACAACTCTTACCACACTTTTTGGCTACCAAACCAAGACCGAAAAACTAAAGGTGGAGGAGTGTCCATATTCACCAAGGATATTCACAACACCAGGCTAGTTGCCCAACACAATGCGTCTGAAATTCTCCATGTGCAACTAACACTAGGTAAGATTGCAATCCAAATAGTAGATCCCCCACCATGCCACAAGATTCTCACTACACCTTTCTAAACATACTGGAAAATATTAAGATACAACCAAACACCCTAATACTAGGTGATTTCAACTACCCTGCCATTAACTGGGAAAACTACTCGTGTACCAACACCTTTGCCCAACGGTTCTTGGAATTCATAAATTCCAACGCCCTGGATCAACTAATCCATAGTCCCACCAGGGGCTCCAGTATCCTAGACCTGGTCATTACCAACATGGGAAATCGATGCTCCACACCTATGGTCACCCCCTCATTGGTCTAATCACCCTTGACATCCACATCCCACCCCCACCCCTCAGTAAGGAAACCTCCGTAAAAAACTTCTCCAAAGCCAACTTCATGCTACTCAAGTCAGAAGTGACAAACTTCATGACACCCATGCAGACGGGAACTGAAAGTTCAACTGCTGAATCCTACACTAAGGCACTGTACAAGCACATCCACTCGTGCATGAATCATGCCATCCCCAATAGAACCAAGACGCTCTCCTCCAAAAAAAGGAAGTCAATCTGGTGGTCCCTTGCCGTAAACAAACTTTACAACAAAAGGAAGAAACTGTTGCAGAAAAGAGGAAAATCCCAGGATGCAAAAAACTCCCTTACCAGCCTCAGTAAGAAGCTGAGATCCCTCATAAAATCCTCCAAAGTTAGTTACGAAAATAAAATTGCCAAAGATTCCAAAGACAACCACAAGGCATTTTATAGCTATGTCAAGAATCTAAATGGCAATGCGCAGATCTGCTCTGAGTTACAACAGAATAGCATTAAATATACTGATCCCAGGGATATTGCCAATATCCTGGCAGATCGATTCAGTGCAAACTTCACCCCCTCTCATCCCCTAAAGGGCCCATCTCAGTACTGAAATATTGCCAAATTCCGATAATAATGGCCACACAGGTAAAAAACACACTCTCCAAAGCTAAAAATACAGCATACATGGGACCAGACAACATCCCAGGCTGTGTACTACATGAACTACAAAATGAACTGGCACCTCACCTAAGTGTCATGTTTAATCATAGCCTCACCTCAGTCTTCGTGCCCACTGAGTGGTGCACAGCTACAGTTATCCCACTCCACAAGGGGGGATCCACCTTGGATCCCGGGAACTACCACCCCATCAGTCTGACGAGCCTGATCTGCAAGGCCATGGAATGTATTATCATGGAACTTATAAACAAAGACATTGGCAACCTTCAAACACTGGATCCCATGCAGTTTGGGTTTGTGAAGGGCCAATCTTGTCTCCTGAACCTGACTGACTTCTTTGAATCAGTCTCCAGAGCCATGGACAAGGGTAAGGTGGTCCACACAGCCTATCTGGATCTCACCAAGGCCTTCAACACCATCCCCCATTCTGGAATCATAGATAAACTTACTAAGTTGGGCATTAATCCCTACATCACTCGATGGGTTGCCAACTGGCTTACTGACAGAACCCACACTATAAAAGTAGCCGACTCCAAATCCAGCTCTAGACAAGTGACAAGTGGAGTACCTCAGGGTTCAGTTCTGGGACCGCTCTTGTTTGGCATCTACTTCTCTGAAGTACAGGCCAACACTAAGGGACTCTGGCTAACAAAGTTCCAGATGACTGCATACTGGGAGCCATTACTGAATCCCCAAATGATGTGGATATTCTACAAAAGAGCCTTACAGAAACAGATGCTTGGTGCCGAAGCCATGGGCTCAAGCTCAATGCCAAGAAATGTATAGTTATCCTCTTTGGGAAAAAACAAGCACCCATGAATTACCACATAGGTGGCAGTACACTAAACACCGAAAGTGTGATAAGAGACTTAGGAACACAGGTGGACAGTGGTCTTACCTTCGATAACCACATCAGTCAGGAAATCCTTCTATGTGGCACACCTCATCACTAAGGGCTTTTCATTCAGAAAAAAGGAGGTCATTGCCCCACTGTACTCATCCCTTATTAGACCCATTATAGAATACAACACCCCATTTGGTATGTACCTCTCAAGACATCTGCAACAACTGGAAAAGCCAAAGAAATACCTCACTAAAACAATCACAGACGTAAAGCAGATGCCCTGTGCTGATCGTCTAAAAAAACTCCACCTATACTCTGTTGCATATCATCTACTCAGAGGCGATCTCTGCTTAACATACAAGGCCATGTCAAAACCAGAGCTGTTGGACATGCTACACTTAAAGAAATCCCAATCCCTTAGAGAAACATGCTCCAGGGATCTAAACGTTGTCATCACAATGAACAGAACATGCTGGGGGGATAGGTTCCTGACCCAGAGACTCCCCAGACTCTGGAATAGACTGCCCATGCATGTGGATCAGAGTGCCCCTTTGGCCCTCTTCAAAAGGAACCTTGATGATTGGATGGGAGATAGGAAATTCACCCCGGGGAGGACGTCAGTCGCCCTGCTAGATAGGGGTCCAGGGAAGTAAATACTGTGGGAAAAAAATAGCCAGGGAATTTTTATGACTAGGCTTGTATAGGCCCTAGGGCTAATAGCCTAGTACCAATCTATGAACCTATGAACCTGTGTGCATTATTAGTGAGTGTAAGTATGACAGTGTGCAGTGGGAATGTAGGGCACATACAGGTAGGTTTTTGTGTTTTTTTTTCAACTAAGTGCGACCTCGGAGTTAGTATAGATAAGTAGTGGGGGTGGGGGGTGCCGGGGCCTTGCCCCCTGCAAAATCATATGTTAGTGCTATTTGTTTTTAGTTTATTTTTTTGTTTTTATATTGGGGGAGGGGTGTGTTTTTAGTTTTGTTTTGTAGTATATGGTGTTTTGATGTCTCAGTGTTGTGTGGTTTCATGTTTTTGCAGCTGCGAACTTGTGGTCTCGATACACTGAAATTCGAAATATCAGTAGTTCGAGATTCAGAAGTAGATATACACACACACACACACACACACACACACACACACACACACACACACACACACACACACACACACACACACACACACACCATTTGATAACTCACTCATTAATTCCCAGAATCAGAATTCCTGTCTGATTGGTTGATTACTGACTAATTGTCTAGGTATAATTCACAGTGTCAAAGCTATTCAACCCAGAATTTCTGATCTATTCTCATCCTTGCCAGGTTGTTTGGAGGAAGATCTCCTGATCACTGTTTTCTTCCTTAGTGACTGCTTTTTCAGACTTCAGTTGTGTCACAGAAGATACCCTTTTCAACAGGATGGATGAAATTAGGAACACATCTGCTGCACCACTGCGCATTGTAGAATAATTTTGCCTTTCCACTGAGGCAATCGTTACAGGATAAATACTACCCTCTGCATCAGAAGACAATCAGGGGATGGACACTACATGCATCTCACTTTACAGCTCTGAGAACTCAGTCAAAGATATGCAAGCTGATTCCTCATTGACAATAAAATGACCCCACCAATGAAAATATAATCATATAATGCAAAACTAATTTTTGTATTTGTTTTTTTTTTCTTTCTGCCTGCTAAACATCAAACCACCCCTATCAGACTCAAGCCCATTTTGTTCTCCAGGGATGCAGAGTCGTCTGTGATATTCATTAGTGTAAGAGATGTTGAGGAGTCATCATTCAGGCAAAGAATGAGCAGTTTGGAGCTCTCACCAGTATCTTACCAATGTCAGTATATTTTCTGTATGGAGCCTTACCCCTACCTTTGGATGGTAACATGGCCACCTAAGCCACTGTATCATTTCAAATGTACTCCTATGTGAGGTTGAAAAGGGCTATGATAATCAGCTTAGGTGGCCATGACAGAGCCACACGTAGGATGGGGCAAACAGGGAGCTATCTGAAGTGTAAGTGTTAGTGTGGTGGGATTGGCAGGTACAGTTCAGCCATTCATTTATGTAGCCACAAGGATATAGCAGTGTCAGAAATGAATGCTAATGCTACATTTCCATTTGTAGCTAGAAGCTCACTCTGTGCTAGTAGCTGCAGTGAGGTGCATGTTACAGCTTGTTATTGTTACAGCAAGTAAAGTGAGCAACTTGCTACAGTTACAAAAGCCTTTTTTTAGGCCTATTTTTTTTTTTGCTCCTCAAGGTTGGGTTTTGGGTGTGCCAGTTTGGGGAAATACTTATTCTGCCAGATGATCTAGCTATGACTCTGGGCCATGCCAATTTTCCCATGCACCAGCCCTACCATTTCAACATCATTCCTTCCTTCTGCTTTGATTGCATATGGAGCGGCAACACACGCTGGTTGTCACCCACCCCTCCCCACTATAGGGATGCCCATTTTCCTGTGTGTTCTGTCAAGTGCCAGAGCTGCTAATCAAACTCAGGTTGCCTAGGATGTAGTCAAGGCTTTATCCATTTATGCCACCAATACAAAACTGATTTTGTGTGCAAGAAGCAGATCCTCTAGAAAAGATGTAAAGCCATGTCATTAATAGGAATGGAAATACTTCACTTCCATGGATGATGGGTTGATCTTCACTCCCTCCATGGTAACCAAAGTTTTCAATATATGACTGTCATGCATGCCCGCATGCTACAGGTTATCTCACTGTTCCCATGCAACTGGTATTCTATTTGGAGGACCATTGTGCATCACCTCTGTATGCCTTATATTGTTTTGCAGAATGTCTGGAAACTCCCCAACCATGGTAGTCCCAGTATAACTGAACTTTATCCCCATGGCAGAGCAGATTTTATGAAATGTTCATTTTGCTAGTAGGAATTTATGGTATGGTTTAAAGAAGTAAATCCTTTGCATGATACTGAATTCACAAAATAATGCCAAGTCATATTATTCTTAAGCAATAATCCATGATTGTGTGAGTATATAAGGATTTACCCATGGTTGGTGTGGTTTGTTCATGAGTGCGAAGCCTAAGTGATTAAATAAAGCCAGCAGTGGGTAAATCCTGACATACCGAGAAACAGTCATAGATTATTGTTATTATACAATGACATTATTTAAGAAAGAAATTACTTACCTTTCTTAAACAATGTCTTTGTGTAACAGCACTTCAGTCTTCTGTAGGCTGATGTGCTGCTCATGAGTATGAGATCTGTGTTCCCATGCATGCACAGTGCAGGAAAAGCAATGGAGAAAAGAGAATCTCCCTTTTTATTAATACTGTTTAAAAAAATGGAATTCTGCAAGGGATAGAGGAGAAATACAAGGAAAACCAGGTATGTTTCTGTTTCTTTCATTTTGCAGAATGTGCCTGATTTTTCTCTTTATTTTGCTGTCCCCCAGTATATGCCAATAGCAAGTCTGGCCGCTCAATGGCAATTCAGTGACAGAGATTTTTCCTGTTGTTATATGCTTGATTTACAACAGGCACTCTTGTTGTGCTGCCCAATCAGCATGCTCGTTTTTGAATAGCAACGAGCCGTTATTGTATAAATTGTGTTTTTTGTCTCACTGCAACTCTACACTGCTAATTGCGGTATGGCAGTCCTTGTTTCTTCTTTTTAAAATTTGGTTTGTTTGAGTTTAATGTTTGGTTGGCTTGCATTTGAACTTGGAACTTGAGCTGTATTCTTTAATCTTCTACAAATGATATGAGTTATCTTTGTGGGGCCTGGAGAAATGTAAGCTTGAATATAAAAAAATAAAGGAAGATGGGAAGAAAGTGGAGAACTGTGAACAGCTCTAACTAGAGTAGAGAGAATGAGAGAGAGAGAGAGAGAGAGAGAGAGAGAGAGAGAGAGAGAGAGAGAGAGATAGAAAGGACTGGGTGCTGACTCTGAAGTCTGAGTCTGTGGGAATACTGTGTTTTCATGGAGTTGCCAGTGCATGAAGTACCATTTTAAAACAGTTTACTATCAAAATATCAGCATTCATATACATGAACGGTCGATATTCCGAAAATGACGTCTTCCTGCATGCACGAAAAAAGTGAAGCAAGGCACCAAAATGTAACTGGAATCCACAATGCAGGTCCTTCAGAAAATGGAAAATACAAGGTGACTTGAAGAAATTTTTAATGCACAATCCACAAACTTTACTAACTACATACACACATAAAAGTACTTATAGGACCAGCATTTTCATCTCTCCTCATAAAGACTTCATCAGATGACCTAGAATCCTATTTTACCATTTATATACTCCCTCACCTGTATAAATAAACCAATCACATTATCCAATAAATAATAAAAAATTGTTTAAACCAATCACTTCCTCTTCTTTTGCCTCATAAAGCAGCATACAAAGAAGGTTTTTTAAAAAAAAAAACATTAAATATCACATTGTTACACATGTGCCCCCCACACTCCCTGCAAATTAAATATTCTAACTCTGAGATCACACTACAGTGAGGAAAGGGATACATTTCCCAATCCGCACTGTACCGTGACTCCACTCAGAACATCGAGTTCATATCAGTGAATGCACACTTGCATTCGTTAATATGTATTCTCGTTATCCTAATGTTCGGCAACACGGAAGTTGACAAACGAATGCTCGACTTTCCGAGTTTGCTGAACCAATCTTTCACATTTTGATAGTAAACCTTTTAAAACATCTTTCTGGATGCACTGTTAATTGGAAATGCTTGGATAAAGAATTTTCTGCAGTGAGTTTGTGAATTACTTGAGTAAGTGCCTTGTTGAATAGATTATGTTGTAATACTTTGTTGAAGGTTGCTTGCATTTGAAATGTCATTGAGTTTACATATTTTATATGTATCCTCCATTTCTGATTCCCACTGTAAATAAACTCATTAAACTCATCTTCAAAGACTGAATTGTATTTGGAAAATTGCAAAAAATGCTTCATCGTAGAGAATGTGGGAAGAAACATGAATTTCTAATAACTGTTACTTTCTTGCTCACTCTGAATGGACTGTTTTCCTCCCAGAAATTGTTGAACTGTGTTCAAGGGTAGATACATGGTCTGTAAAAGATTAATTTGCTCCTGCCTGTCAGGAATGTAGCATTTAGGAAGGTTATACAGGTAAGTACATGCAATTTTAAGACTTGTTAGTGTGAGTCCTTGAACAGAGTGACTGAATGAGTTAAAATGCAGACTTACAATCACTAAGTTGGAGATTGTTGTTTCTCAGAGTTTTTCCTTATTTCAGAGGTATTGTTAACATTCACTATTTTGTATCTTTTTACTTTTTTTTCTTAATTCTGGGTCTTGCATTTATGAGTCTGAGGGAGCTGGTTATGTGACAGTTTTCAGCCTACACAGCAAGGATAGTTTTTCACAGTGTGGAGTTTACCCATATTAAGGGGAGGGTAAGAGGGGTGGCTACCCTGAGCTCAAGCAGTTGTAGGGAGGCCCAAATGCCAGCCATCTCCCAATCTGTCCCTGCAGTAGCATAGCTTAGTGTACTAATAGCATTTAAGCTACAGCATAGTGAAACTATAGCATGAAGCTTTGCTACACAACAGTTAGGAGTTCTTTGCAGCAGTTTCCTCCTTGCAATGGGCATCAACGCAAAAAGTTTGAAAATCTTGGATCTTTTTTATATTTTTTATTTGCTTAACATTTATTTATTTATTGGTACTCAACTTGCTTTGATGACATTTTTCTTTTGGTCCTCAAATCTGGCCTGTGGTGCATTAAATAAGGGATTGACCAGTGCACAGTTTCTGCACTCTGCTTTTTTTCATTGTCTACATTTTTAAAAAAATACTTTTTCTTTTTATCTGAAAATATTAGAAGGATAAAGATTTCTTATGCTTTAATCAGCATCTGTCTGTGTTTGAAATGCAGTCTTTAAAATACTGTTTTTTGTGACTAAATGAGCCTGCTCACATTAAAATAAGGAGAACAACTGCATGTGATTACATTTGGATCAAACTCTTTTTATTGATGCAGTAGAGCATATGATGAAGAAGAAAGAATGCCTGTCTATGCAGGCAGTTCATTCATTCACACCTGCCTACTCACCATAAGCAGTTTGTAGCACCTTGCTGAAAGTGGGCCATGCTTTGTCTACAGGTTTATAGAAAAGGACATTGAAATTTATCCAGGGCTGATCTGGTCAGTTAGCACATATGCAACAGAGAAGGATAAAGCTCTCCAAGGACTGTAGGCAGGAGAGGTCAGAAATGGGTATGGAAATGCAGGCAGCAGAAGTGATTAAGCTATGCAGAGTTGTTCAGGTTTAAATAAAAGCCTTTTCAAAACAAAGATGCTCTTTAAAACTGATATATATATATATATATATATATATATATATATATATATATATATATATATATATATATATACAGGCACCACAGGAAAAGTTCAGCAAAACCCTGTAATGGCAGGTTTTCTATCCTGAATTAATCTGATCAGTATCTGATCTTTTATAAGATAATATAAGCTTCAGAAAGGTAATTGCATAGTTGATGGTGTAGTATTGTACAAATGCGGAAATTAAAGAAGCAAACAGATAAAGTTTTCAGATACACAGAAAACATAACTCTCAACTTCCTGACACAAGAAATCTGGACAAAGCCCAAACGTATAAGGGGGCAAAGGCTCAAAATCAGGGACAGATTTGAATTATTGTTATTATAAACTTAGAATGTTGCACGCATTTACTGAAGGATGTGAAGTATGAAACTCAAATATTTGTTATTATTTAGTGAGTTCAATCTTCAGTGATTTACCAGACGACCATTACTTTTTATGAGGAACAGATCAAAATATGAGGCAAATATCTGGACATTTTGCAAAAATTTTGGCAAGTGAGAGCCATGGCTCTGAGTGGGAGGGTGGCATAATGGTTAAGGTGTTGGCCTTACAGACATAAGATACAGGGTTTGATTCTTACAGGGGGTAATTGACTAGGCTTAAAATAGCCCACAAGGGCAGTTAGCCTAGTACTAATCGATGAACCTATGACAGACGGGGATGGCAATACTATTTTCCACATTTAGTAGCTATAAATATCTTATAACCAGCATTCTAGTCTGAAAATGTGACCGTCATCTGCTGACACTAGGGTCAGAGTAAGCTGGGTGAACCTCAAGAGGACTTTAATATGAAGATCACTAATCAGTCTGGAAAAGAGTAAACAGTCCTTCAAGGCCAATATTTTCTTACATGCTGCAAAACAGAAAGTCGCTAAGTTTATTGTTCATGTCTGGATAACATAATGCAAAAAATGAATTAAGCTATAATTGCAGATACTTTACTGATATATTAAAATAATTTTTTGGTGTACAGCATAAGGAATCCAAGCCACTATAAGCTGTGCCAATTGACTAAATCTGTTATGCACCACTAATATCAAACATAGTAGCAAAAGACTCAGTAATGTTAAATTGTCATGTTTTATCTAACTGACAATGAAACTGTTTCTTACTTTATGATGCATTATAGGTGTGGGAAGAACTTACTCATATATGGAGAGGAAAAACAACACAGTAAATCAATATGTGACACACAAGATGTAGACATAATTATGCATTAGACAAATAAATACATCCACTCATCCATTTGGTCCAAGGATATTCCATTCTGATGTTACAGCATACTGTTTGACCTGACATTTTAAACACATACACCCACACACACACACACACACACACACACACACACACACACACACACACAGATATATATATATATATATATATATATATATATATATATATATGGGTCTACTTTACATGAATGAAATTTCACTTACCCAAAACCCATAACACTGAGACAAAAAGGCTGACAGCACCAGCACACCAATGTCCTGGAACACCGACATCTCACTCCAGGTAAGAAACCACTCAGCCATCCTAAACAAAAATGTAAACTGAAGAAAGCTAGACCCACCCATGTGGAGGGCTTTGCCCCCCCCCCACACCCCTAATTAAATATACCAACTCTGAGATCACACCACTGTGGGGGTAAGGGGCAAAGTTCAACAGGATGGCCAAGTGGTTACTTACCGGGAGTGGAAAGTTGGTCTTCTAGGACGTCGGTGTTGTGTGGTTGTTGCCATTTTCATCTCATCATTTTAAGAGTCAGGTAGGTGAATGTTTGGGTTTCTAAAGGGGACCCATATATATAGATATAGACATATATATATATAGATTTAGATATAAATGTATATATATATATATATATATATATATATATATATATATATTATATATATATATATATATATATATATATATATATATATATATATATTTATATGCAAAACACTGATGCACATTACATCTATGTTTATGCATTGAACCAAAAATAAAAAAATAAAAGTTACTCTGATGGAAAAAGAGGTTGTAAACTACAAAAAAATAAACCAATAATTAAATAAATAAATAAAGAATAACAGTACCTTTAGGCATACTTTGAATAGCGGTACTATTAGGGAACAGGTTTTTCATAAGGTATTATGCAGGGTTGGGAATAGGTTTATCAGCAGAATTAGGGTAAGGTTAGCCCACACGAGTAAGGGGGAAAGAAAAGATGTGGGGGGAGGAGGAAGGGGAGCTGAGTTAAAATAGAGACAGGGAAAGAAGGATAGGGGGTAGCGAGAGTAGGCTGGCAGAGTGGGTGAGAAGAAGGTTAGTTAGATTGTGAACTAATTTTAGTTGTACTGACAATGAAACATTCAACTCAGCATTACTTAACCATATGATGTGGCACTACAACTTGTATGATAACTGCTGGAAGGGAATACCTGAGCATTACAGCATTAGATTTTAGTTTAGATTATACATTAAATAAATAAATACACTCTAGGTGTTCCGTCACTAACATCTAGCTTTAGTTGGATTGGTATTGGTAGACTATGGCAATATCAAAAATCAAAGTCAGTATCCAGACTATCTCAACTACTTACTAAGAATTTCTTGCTCGGCATAGATTGTTTTGGAAGTCACGGATGAGAGGCCATGCAAGGCCACGCAGTTCTGACTGCATACTGATGCTCATCTGTTATCCACTCCTCCCTTACAAAATACTGGTGTCCTCAGCTCCTTAGGCAACATTTTTAAAATCTCCCCTGAAGTCTTTTCCCTTACAACAGACTAACATAAAAGTAAGTAATGAAATTAAATCTCTGAGAAATAGAAATTATATTACACTTAACAAGAAAGTAGTTATTGTTTGACTATGCGTTCTAGTGTTATGCTATCAGCTGAATGATTTTGATGTTTAACAAGAATGTGGTTGTTGTTCTATGATGTGTTCTAGTATTACTCCATCAGACAAATATCTAGGATGCAGCATATGCTATTTATGTGGTATCACCAGTAGCAATATCAAATGTATTTATTTGTCTGCCACAATACTGCTCTCTAGAATTCTTGTTTTAGTCCTAATATGACAAGAGCATAAACATATTTAAAGTATAATTGTTTTTTAACTGCAGAAGACAATCAAGCACTGTTTTTAATATATTTCTATAATGTCAAAAGTTCTTACTAGCCTTATGTGTTAGCTTGTTTCCATTTGTCAGCATATTATATTGATTATTTATTTATTTATTTATTGACATTTGTTAACCAGGTTAGTCCAGCTGAGGCAGGGGGCCCATTTTCAGTGGAGATCTGAGGAGATAATCTCCAGGAAATTAACAATTATTACAAAAGTTACAAATATATAATCAACAGATAACATAAGTCTACTAGCAAGAAATAGCATGACATAACATAAGTCTGTTAACAGGTAACAATATTACAATATTACAATATATTAGTTGGAGAAATGATATCAGGAAATGTCTGTAGCTGGTTGTATCTGTTGTACATTTTGAAGTAAATTAAGGTATGCCTATTGAATTTGATGCTAGTGTGCCATTGCATGCTGTTATACTGTTATAAGTTTTGTTAACAAAACAGCTGCTATCATTACTTTGCAATGAAATAGACACTAACTACTGTATCATTTATAGTACTTAAGTATATGATTTATTGTGAATGCTAAGTACTGTAATTTGCTGCCTTTGGTGACTATCTGAGACATCTGACTTTATACTGACCAGGCGATATAACTGTCGTAGCGCACAGTCTTTTCATTCCTTCCCCCTCCCCCCCAGACACACATCTAATTTGTCCTTAAACATACACTTGATGAATTTTAAAACTATACAGTCCCTGAAAGACAATGGCACACCAGTCTCAAAACTAAATAGATATGTTACAATAAGTTTGCGATCCGGTTAGTGCCTCACACATCTTATAATTTTAATTGTATTGACAATGAAACATCCAACTCAGTACAAAGCCTTATAACTGTATAGCTTATACTTGTGTGCCACTACAACTTGTATGTTAACTGCTGGAAGAGAATACCTGCACATTATTGCATTATATTTTGCTTTGATTATACATTAAGTAAGTAACTACACTGTAGGTGTTCTGTCACTAATATCTGGCTTTATCTAGATTGGTATTGGTAAACTATAGCAATATCAAAATCAAAGTGAGAATCTGGACTATCTCAACTACCTACAAAGACATTTTAGTTGAGTCATAGATTATTTTTGGAAGTCAATGATCAGAGGACACGCAGTTCTCCCTGCTCTGTTCCCTCTCACTATAATCGGACTCACTATGCTATCCTACCCTAGTCCCAGTTCCCAGCTCCTCCCCCTCTGCACTATAGCCAACAGTTTAACATCACTCTGACTCTCCTTAAACCCAAACCAGCATTCTTCCCTACTAACCATTCAGGAAAAAAGATTAGGAGGTGTAGGCTATACCATCTAGGAATGATCTAAACATCTCTCTCGCTACCCACAGCCAATATCTACCTTTCAGAAAGCAGAACTTTTAATCTCTTACTTAAGGTAAATTCACAAAAAAAAACTATGCATAGCTGCCATTCACATCCCTCCAGGAAACAATATCCCTATGAGACAGGACATCCTATGTTGGTATAATAACAATATACCGCATGAAAGTATTGTATTAGGAGACCTTAATATCGACTGGTATCCCACCATCCATGACAGTAAGTCACCCCCTATAAACCATTATGTTTTCATTCCAGTCATTACTTCTCTCACTAAAACAAACAAAAGGAGTGACAAAACCACCACATTTGATAATAACATTAGTAACTCTAGCTGCCTTCTCGAAATACTTAGTGATATTCTGCCCACCTATACCCTAAGGCACTCTTAACTACCTACCCAATCAAACTATATATAGCCACATCTGCAACCTAACATCTTTTAATAATGACCCCTTTAGCCACACTCTTAAAACCAGTAACTGGGCCTCTCTAAAACACTTGATGCTGCTGCTGCTGTTACATTTCTAACAACAAGCACCCATAAAGATAAAAAGGGTAAAATCCAATCCTGCCCCACAGTTTACAAAGGAAATGAAACATCTAATGACCCCAAAGAGACAGAGTCAGGAAAGTATTACAAAAAACAGAAATGAAGCCGACTTACACAAATTTAGACAAATGCAAAATCTTACTAAACAGAAAATAAAATCTGATAAATAATCCTGCTACCTACATTAATAACAAACACACATTGACAGCCCTAAACTGTTCTAGAAATCAGTCAATAAACTACTTAAAGCGGCATACTCCATCCCCTAACAATAATAAAAATTCTGACCAGATAGTTAATGACTTCAATACTCATTTTATTCAAGTTGCACTCAAGCTTTTCAAGAACAAACACTCAGACCTTACCCTACCAATAATACCAGTAAGTGATGACAACCTATTTAAACTTAAACAAGTCTCAACAGCTACTATTAAAATATATCTTACAAAGGTAAAACCAACAACTTTAGCTGCAGACAAATTACCATCAGAATACTTAGTAATAACAGCTGAAGCATTAGCTCACCCAGTAGCAATAATTATAAATCACTTCATCAAATAAAGTTTAACCCCTACCCTCTATAACCATCTTATGTAATCGCTCTACACAAAGGTGGTTCCTCTACTGACCTATCAAACTGCTATCCCATAGCCATTCTATCCTCACTTGCAAAGATGTGTTTACTTCCAGTTTATGGCATTTCCATTTCAAAATAATCTTATCACTGAAACACAACATGATTTCATTGCTATGTACTTCTGCACTTCTTAACTTCACAAACACAATTAATAGTGAGAAAAACAAAGGGAATCTAGTCTCCTCTGTATTTCTAGATCTTTCTAGGTCATTTGATTCTGTCCAACACCAAAATCACCTACATTAACTTTCTAACTTCAGGCTCTCCTAATGTACAGTATATTGGATCCATAATTTCCTCTCAGAGTGCAAGCAGTTAAATGGCAACAAACACATTCTTTGTTCTTTCCAATCTCTCTTTGCTATTATGGATGGTGCAGTGGTACAGACGTACCATTGTCACATCACAGCAAGAGGTTCTCTGGTTCGATTCTTGGCTGTGCTGCCTTCTGTGTGGAGTCTGCATGTCCTCCCTGCATTTGTGGAGGTTTCCTCCAGGTGCTCTGGTTTCTTTTCACATTACAAAGACATGCATCTGAAGCATTTCTCCCCAGGCCTTTGCTGAAAATTGTTTCTGTTCCAAGTCAGACTTTGCCAGTAAACAAATGTTAAATAAATACAGGGGTTCAACAGAGAACAATACTACTGTGTCCTTTTCTATTAAATACCTATAGCAACTCACTCTGTAAAGCTGCTAAAAATGCTAATTTAATACAATTTGCTGATAACTCCAACCTCATCTGTTCTACCTCTTCTCTCTATCTATTCCAAAAATTGTTCAGGATTCCTTCTGTTCCATAGAATCATGGCTATGAAACTCCCAACTACTTCTTAACCTCAACAAAACAAAACTGATGCTCTTACCCCTAAAACTTTTTCAAACCTTCCACAGGTTAAAGGTGCTAAAGCATAGATCTCCTTCCTGACCTAAGATATTTAAGTTGCCCTTCTACCCTGTCTACATATTCTTATCTATGTATACAGTTGTCAATATTGTAACACATTTTTGTAGTTTTCTATGTATATAATGTATTTTGCAATGTCTTTCTCATCAATGTTGGGCTTTTCTCCCTGGGCCTCCCTAAAAAGGGGTATACTAGTTATTCTAGTCACACCATCCTGCTAATCAAATGCTAAAAATTATATATATATATATATATATATATATATATATATTTGCTTTTGTTTACTGGGAAAGTCTGTCTGGGAATTAAATGCCCATTTTCAGTGGAGGTCCAGGGAGAAAAGCTCCTAAACAAGAATAGAAATAATTTTTTACAATTCAAAAGAAAAATGGTCAACAAGCATTATTTACAAAGTATTTCAAAGCAATCAGTCAAAGACTGTCAGATTATCAAAACACGTTTTCAAGATATTGTGAGTAGACTCAAAATGCTATATTAATTCACTCGTATAGTATCCATAGCGAACAGAGTTAGGATTGCATACTTCAAGTTGTAGGTGTTTTACACTGCATGGTTTATTAATTGCCATGTGATATTTTAGAGCAGGTTTGAATTGTTGCAGTTGGTATTTCTGCTATTTTTACCTGCATGTGATATTCTGGATGTGTATTCTTCTTCTTTCCAGGATGTATTTGTTGGTATCTGCCCGCATATTCTTAACTACTTTGAGCAACTCCATTTATATGACAAATGTAGGTTTTGAAGAGGGCTTTAGCATCCACTAGTCATCCCTCAGTCCTTCTCATTTTCTGGAGTGTATTTAAATTACAGCAGTATGGATTTCCTCGCACCCAGAATTCAGTGGAGGGATGGCATAGCCTATTTAAATATTTACTAGGTTGGCAATTGCTTGATTTGACAGCTATGATGAGTGGACAAGAACAGGGTTAAGTCAAGTCTTTCAGGATGGATTTATCTTCTGGTCATCCTTTCACTCCCCCTCATTATACTTTGAAATGTAAGGCAGACTGATTAAGTGCTCTTATTGAGAGCCACTGTTTTTATGATGACCTGGAGTTCTTGAAGTTATTGCTTTCAGTTCTTTATTCTTAGTTTTGAGTAGTTGTGCTTCTTTCTACTTTTGGTATAATAAGGTTTAATTAGATTTTTTTGGGTTTGGTGTTTTGTTCTCATTAATGGTACAAGTAATAGCTTTTAGTCAGGTTTGCAAGGGTTAGTTCGTCATTCTTTCCACATATATGATTTGCTCCATTCACTGGATCCTTTTGTGTATTTTGGTGTGAGGATTGTCAATAAATCCAACAATTCCGCTGGTGACAGTCTATTCTCAAACTATGTCACCAGAGCATGAAAGACCATCTCTCTCTCTCTCTAACAATAGAATAATGTTTCAATCATTTTAAATGGAAGCTAAAGTCACACCAGAAGAATCTCTGTCTCTTCCCTTGCACAAACCCTGGATAAGGCCCCTATGACTAAACCATAATTCCACACCTCCTCCCACCCTTTAACTACTGCTTTCTCATCCCTTTCTCACAACCCTTCTTCTGTATAGTCTTAAAGATACAAAATGGGTGCAGTGTCAACCCAAAACACTTGAAAATAGTAGAAATAAATGCCACAGAGGGTCCACAAACAGCTTAAAAGCAATTTAATATTATATCATAAAACACTGAGCACTTTCGATTCCCAAAAGAGACTTCATCAGAATAATTGCAAACCAACACAAAGGCATTATATAGTATCTAAAAACTATTTTCATTGGCTGTAGTTAATGAGTCAATTGAACCTGTTCTTTTCATATGTTTTCTCTTTAAGAACCCAGGTATATGAGACAGTTAGTACATGGAGAAACTCAATCTTGTTACAAATTATGTGTGCACCTTGTTTGCAACAAGATTGATGAAGTTTCTTTTGGGAGATGAAAGTGCTCAATGTTTTATGGTATAATATTAAATTGTTTTTAAACCATTTGTGGACCATCCATGGCATTTATTTTGCTATTTTCTGTATAGTCTCACTCACTTGCCATAACTTACTACCACCCCCCCCCCAGTTTCCCACTCATGCCATCCTTTTTATATTCACCTATAGACTCTTCTTTTCCCATCTTCTCCTTCTTCAGTCTCTCTTTAGTTTACTACACCAGCCGCTGATCTCTATCTGTAGCTTACTGTACTATCTGTAATGACTCCATTACTATGCATACTTTTCAAAATACTATGAATGACTTTTCTGTTATGTATAAACTTTTACAAGATGTATATTCTCTAGACTATGGATACACTTGTAAAATACTATTTTTTCTACACTATGTATACATCTTAATCTAATATGTATCATTTGGAGCTTTTCTCTCCTGGCCACTACTGAAAGGGGTATTCTGTGCCTAGTGGAACACACACACACACACACACACACACACACACACACACACACACACACACACATATATATATATATATATATATATATATATATATATATTGATCTACTTCAGTATATCGAATGCTCACATAATCGAAACACAAATTACTGAGATGAAAAGATCACAAACTCATAATAATGAAAGTGTGTTATGTCGAACCTTGTAAGAATGAAACATGTACTGCATATGTCAAAGACCAATAGGAGGCATTCAGTGGAGATCACAGAGCACTGATTAAAACAGTTGCTCCATTTAAACACTTCAGTTAAGATAAAAATGTAACATTTTCAATGTTTTGGAATGGAGTTCATTGTACAGTGAGAATCAGAAAAGTTACCCTTTTCTCCGCTGTAGTGTGATCTTGGAGTTGGTATATATTATTTGCAGGGGGCGTGGGGGGTGCAGGGGGGCTTGCCCCCCTGCAAAAATGTTGAAAACGTTGAAAACATACAAATTGATAAACTGTGTGATAGCTTCTAAAATGTATTACTTTGGAGGTTTTCTCCATGGGGATCTGCTGAAAATGGGTTCCTATCCAGTCATAGTTTCCCTGTAATCTTCTTCTTCTCTTTTGGCTGTTCCCATTAAGGGTCGCCACAGTGGATCATCTGTTTCCATTTCTTCCTGTCCTCTGCTTATTGCTCTGTCACACCAACCGTCTGCATGTCCTCTCTCACCGCATCCATAAACCTTATTTTAGGCCTTCCTCTTTTCCTCTTACCTGGCAGCTCCATCCTTAGCATCCATTTCCCAATATACCCATCATCCCTCCTCAGCACATGTCCAAACCAATGCAATCTTGCCTCTCTGACTGTCTCCAAACCATCCAACCTGAGCTGACCCTCTAATATACTGATTCCTAATCCTGTCCATCCTTGTCATACCCACTGCAAATCTTAACATCTTTAACTCTGCCACTTCTAGCTCTGACTCCTGCCTTTTTGTCAATGCCACTGTCTCCAACCCATACAACAAAGCTGGTCTGACTACCCTCTTGTAGACCTTCCCTTTCACTCTTACTGGTACCCATCTGTCACAAATCACTCCTGACACTCTTCTCCACCCATTCCACCCTGCCTGTACTCTCTTCTTCACCTTTCTTCCACACTCACCATTACTCTGAACTGTTGATCCCAAGTACTTAAACTCATCCACCTTCACCATCTCTACTCCCTGCATCCTCACCATTCCTCTATCCTCCCTCTCATACACACACATATTCTGTTTTAGGCCTGCTGACCTTCATTTCTCTCCTCTCTAGAGCATATCTCCACCTCTCCAGGGTCTCCTCAACCTGGTCCCAACTCTCACTACAGATCACAATGTCATCTACAAACATCATAGTCCATGGGGCCTCCTGTCTGATCTCGTCTGTCAACCTGTCCATCACCATTACAAATAAGAAAGGGCTCAGAGCTGATTCTTGATATAATCCCACCTCCACCTTAAATAGATCTGTCACTCCCACTGCAGACTTCACCACTGTCACACTACCCTCGAACATATCCCGTACCACTCTTACATACTTCTCTGCCACTCCTGACTTCCTCATACAATACCACAACTCCTGTCTAGGAACCCTATTATATGCTTTCTCCAAGTCCACAAAGATACAGTGCAACTCCTTCTGACCTTCCCTATATTTCTCCATCAACAGTCTCAGAGCAAACATTGCATCTGTAGTGCTCTTTCCCGGCATGAAACCATACTGCTGATCTCTAATCATCACCTCCCTTCTTAACCTAGCTTCCACTACTCTTTCCCATAACTTTAAGCTGTGACTGATCAGTTTTATCTCTCTGTAGTTACTACAACTCTGCACATCACCCTTATTCTTAAAAATAGGTATCAAAACACTTTTTCTCCACTCCTCAGGCATCCTCTGACTTTCCAAGATTTCAGTAAACAATCTGGTTAAGAACTAAGCACCTCCATGCTTCCACTGGTATGTCATCTGGAACAACAGCTTTTCCATTCTTCTTCCTCTTCATAACTGTCCATACTTCCTCCTTGCTAATCTGTTTCACTTCCTGATTCCCTATCCCCACATCATCCAACCTTCTCTCTCTCTCTCTCTCTCATTCTCTTCCTTCATCAGTCCCTCAAAGTACTTTTTCCATCTGCTCAACACACTCTCCTCGCTTGTGAGTACATTTCCCTCACTATCCTTTATCACCTTTACCTGCTGCACATCTTTCCCAGCTCGGTCCCTCTGTCTAGACAATCAGTACAGGTCCTTTTCTCCCTCTTTAGTGTCCAACCTTTCGTACAACTCTCCGTATGCCTTATCCTTAGCCTTCGCCACCTCTCTCTTTGCCATGCTCCTCATCTCCTTATACTCCTATCTACTTTCTTCATCTCTCTGACAATCCCACTTCTTCTTCGCCAGCCTCTTCCTCTGTATACTCTCCTGTACTTCCTCATTCCACCATCGGGTCTCCTTGTCCTCCTTCCTCTGTCCAGTTGTCACACCAAGCACCTTTCTAGCTGTCTCCCTTACCATCTCTGCTGTAGTTACCCAGCTATTCGGTAACTCTTCACTGCCCCCCAGTGCCTGTTTAACTCATCCCTGAACTCCACCTCACAATCACCCTTTTTCTACTTCCACCATTTGATCCTTGGCACTGCTCTCACGCTTGTCCTCCTCTTCTTGATCACCAACATCATCCTACAGACCACCATTCTATGCTGCCTAACTACACTTTCTGCTGTCACCACTTTACAGTCTCCAATCTCCTTCAGACTGGCCCTCCTGCATAGGATATAATCCACCTGTGTGCATCTTCCTCCACTCTTGTATGTCACCCTATGCTCCTCCCTCTTCTTAAAATACGTATTCACCACAACCATTCCCATCCTTTTCGCAAAATCTACTAGCATCTGACCTTCTGCATTCTTCTCCTTAACACCATACCTGCCCATCACTTCCTCATCCCCTCTGTTCCATTCACCAACATGCCTATTGAAATCTGCTCCAATCACCAGTCTCTCACCCTTGAATACACTCACCACCACTTCATCCAACTCACTCCAAAAGTTTTCTTTATCATCCATCGCACACCCAACTTGCGGAGAATATGCACTAGCAACATTCATCATTACACCATCAGTTTCCAGCATAATAAACATCACTTTATCCAACACTCTTTTCACCTCCAAAACACTCTTGGTATACTGTTCCTTCAGGATAACCCTTACCCCATTTCTCCTCCCATCCACACCACGATAGAACAATTTGAACCCACTACCTATACACCTGACCTTACTCCCCTTCCATCTGGGTTCTTGCACACACAATAAATCAACCTTCCTTCTCTCCATCATATCAGCCAGCTCTCTCCCTATACCAGTCATACTGCCAACATTCAACGTTCCTACCTTCACTATCACACTCCTAACCTTTCTCCTCTCTTCCTGCATTCGGGCATGCCTTCCCCCTCTTCTTCTCCTTCTCCTCCTTTGGCCAACAGTAGCCCAATTTCTGCCATCACCCTGTTGGCTAACAGTACTGGTGGTGGTTGTTGTTAACTCGGGCCTCGACCGATCCGGCATGTAAATCTGTATTGTATAGTTTCCCTGTAATCAAATGAAAGTAATAAATAAACAGCCATCAGGGGAAGTTTGAGGTTTTCTACTTGTGTCACTATCCCTGCACACCTGATTAATACCATCAGATTTATATTTAACATCTAATTATTGAGTGATATGTTGATTCTAGTTGATAAGTGGAAGCTGAGCTTCTTATACTTCGATTGAAAAGGGTCAGTTTACTAAGATTTGGTTTATAGTTTGAAACTTTACTATATTCCTTGAATGTTTGTAGGATATGTTGGATAAATTTTCCTAGGTTCTGGAAATATAATTGAAAATCAACCATGAATGAAGCACTAGTGATGACTCAAATAAGAAAAAGGTTTTATTCCTGATATTAAGGCATCCTGCAGAATTTTGTAAAAGAATGATTCAAGAGATAAAATAATGAGATAGGGTTAAAGGGTGCACCACTGCATAGTCTGTTTAGAAATTCTTATGTGAGATCCAACCATTAGTTGTGACACAGCTAGATGTTGGGTTATATCATTTTTACTGCTTCAATATAGGTATTAAGAAAAAACATTTTTTAGGACTTCAGATATAAAAGGAACATGTATTTAATCAAATGATTTTCTTGCATCTAACATAAATACTCCTCGCTGATTATCTGAATTTGGGTTGTTATAAGACTAAGTCCAGTATCGTATTGTTATATTCAGTCTGCCTCAATTTCACACTCTCTGAATGGAATTTTGAAATAAAATAATTGCAGCTAACTAAAATCTTCTCTCGTGTATCATTTAATAAAGTTTTATATCATGATTTGTGAATGGTAAAGAACATTAGTTTTAGCAAAAAGGTATCTGGGTTTGGTTTGAAAATAAAAGTTCAAATATTTGTCACTGTTCCATGGTGTTGCATATGGTTGTATAGCTTCATCAAGAATGATGCAATGTGCTGTTAGAATGTTTTATTAAAGTGGCACTGAAACCATCAAGCCATGCAGCCTTGCCCTCTTTGGGTTGTGAAATAATTTCTAGAACTTCCTCCATTAAGAAGTATGTGTTACACTTTGAAATATAACCTTCTGGAACTGTATTATGGATAACATTTACAGGGATGTTATCACTATACAACATAATAATGTGTAAGCATACATTTTGTAAGGTTTCTAGAATGCTCTCAGTATATCCTCAACATGCTAATATACACAGCTGTCATTTAACATTGGTTGAATCATGATTTAGTTTAAGTAAACTAATCAGATATTTGGATAAAATCAAAGTTGGGTCAGCATTTTTTACTTAGACATGAATAATGACAAATTTGAAGGATGCAAAGATCTGAGTTCTTATTTAACTCTAATCATAGATAAGAATTTGTCCAGATTATAACTTGATTGAAGCTCAGAGTTTATATGTAAAATATGTTGCAGCAGTAAGGCTATCTGCTTTAATCTACATGCCTTTATAAAAGATGTTTTACTTATTAACAGCCCTAGATTTAAATGCAGCCTATCTAATGTCAGACAGATTTGTATTATCTTGATGTGACATGACTGACTGAATTAGTGATTCAGCCTGATTTATAACCTCCTCATTGTGCTGAACAAATAGATTCAAACTCTAACTGGCCTCATACATGTATGTATGTTTTTAATGCAGTACTATTTCACGTGTGTTGGCCTGAAACTGATTTTTGTTCTGAGCTCTATTCAAGTCTGTAGTTCTGAAAGGATCTTGACAGCAAGAGAAAGTCAATTCTTAATCATGATATATGAGCTGATGGCTGGAAAGTAAAATCCTTACTATCAGGGTGAAGAATGCAGTAGGATTCAATGAGAGCATATCACTTAAGTAGTTTGGCTAATAACTTTGAATCCCTACATTGGTAAAGAAATTGCTAGAATTTTCTCTAAGGGAGAACTGAGGGTCATGGTCCAGTCCCCACTAATTATAACATCATGTTTATTGAGAATTGATAACATCTGAAATAGACAAAGAAGAAAACCAATTCTGTCTTGATATGCTGCACATATATGTAAGGGACAGAGAAAGAGGTCATATTCACATTTGCCTATAATAAACCTCCATATTCTATCATTTTTGATCTGAATCATATTAAGGGGAAGGCTCCTTGGAACTCATAGCCAATCCACAACTAGTTATTGTGTTTCCTGAAGCAAAATGTAGGGTACACAATTTTTATATGATCCAATTTGCGATGCATGCATATGGGTCTTCTGGATGTGACATTTTTTTTTTCTGAGACACCATCTGGATTACATGTGTGGTCCAGGAAGATATATTGAATTTTGCATCCATTTATATAATCGACAAGAGCAAAAATAAGTATAACTACCTGACTCTCCATATAGGTGGATACTTTGCAAAACAAAATGCCAAAGAAGAAACAACGAGTAATGATCTAAGCTTGATAGAGAGGTATAGTGACAGTAATGCTGAGGAAATATAACCACAAACCATAATCTAAGTCTAAATAAACAAAACAAATGACTAAAGCTTTTACAAGTATAAATATATGGTGGTTATGAACAGTCAGGAATATATATTTTATACACATCTCATTGTCAAGAACAGTCTGAAACATATATTGAGTAAACAGTTGGTCTTCAAGAACAGTCTAGAACATGCCAGGGGAAAGGAATGTACTAGACATTGTTTGAGTCCCTTAAGAAATTGCTATTACTTCATGTCAAGTTTTACCACTGTGATGTGCAGTGATCACGGGTTTATAAAGGTTAATTTCTTGCTAGATAATTCTGCCAAACTGAAATCTAAACCAATGCAGAGGAGATTAATAACAGATTATATGGAAGCAAAACAGTCACTATGTAAAACTAATTGGAATGATGCATTCAGTGGAAGAACTACAGGAGGAATATGGACAGTTTTGAAAGAGAAATTGGATGCAAAAAAATGTTTAACATCAAGTACTAGGCACACAATTCCAGGAGGCTATATTTCCATAAGAACAACATACTTGATTAAATGTGAGACAAAAATATAAGAAAAAAAAAGAGGTTGAGCTACAACTTTGAAAACTTAAATAAACAAGCTGGACAGACAAATTAAATATAGTGTAAGACAAGAGCAAGAAAATTTTGAAAACATTTTTTATAAAGATATTGAGCAAAATAGGAAAACATTTTATATATATACAAGACATAGTAGGAGTAAAGACATACACATTAAAAACTGTGTGATAGCTTCTAAAATGCATTCCTAGACATGACAGCTTATAGATATATTTACAAAATCTTATGCAAAGCAGTTTGGATCCACAAAGGGGGTTATAAATTCTCCTAGTGACATCCAGGTGAGCTCAGATACTGAAATCAAGTGAAATTACATTGAAAAAGAACTATATAAACTGAATCCAAACAAAGCGCAGGAAGGAGACAGAATTAGTAGTAATGACCTGATATCACTTAGGCATGAACTCACAGTACTATTACAGCTGTTATTTGCTAGGCAGTATAAATATGGAGAGATGTTTCATGATTGGAGACATGCACTTGTTAAACCTGTCTTTAAGGGAAAGGGAAGCAGGACAAATGCAGAGTCATACAGACCCGTAAGTTTACTTTCATGTTGTGGAAAAATATCAGAGAATGTTATATTGGATAAATCATTGTCAAAACTGGAAAGGCTGGGTCTTTAAACCATATATCAGCTTGCATATTTTGAAAATCAATCTATTACCACTTGTAACATGATGTTCTATAATAATATTTTAACAGCTATGAATGAAAAATTGTGCTGTGATGTAATTCATGTAGATTTAACTGTAGCATTTGATAGGATCATACACAAAATACTGATCAATACATTAGAACAGCTAGGTACTGATGTAATCTTAATAAGATGTATAGCTGCATTACTTACAAATAGGACATGGCAAGTATCATATAGCAACTGGACAGGTAAAATTCATGGTTACAGACAGGGTGTCCCACAGGGCTCTGTCCTAGACCCTTACTTGTTTAGATTGTGTCTTTCAAATCTATATTTTTCATCTGAGGTGTTCTACAATCTGTGTGCAGATGACTTGAAAATGGGTAAACTGATTGCATGTGATAGGGCATGTCTGCAAAAATAAATGACTAATTTAAACATCTAGACACAGGAGAATAATATGCTGATAAATACGTCAAAACTAAACCTATGAGATTTAGGAGACATAAAATGAAAGATGACTACTTTATACAGCACACAGGGATTGAAACTGTATATTAATTTAAAGACCTGGGTATATGGGTAGATCCAGCTTTGAGTATTTCTAATCATATCAACTACTTGGTTAATGTTAGTTATATAACTATAGTTTGTATGAAAAATTTACAAAGTCTAGGAAATCAAAAATGATAAAGTCATTATTTGTTAGTTATATTAGAACTAAACTTGAATACGGAATAAGAATATGGGAACCTTATTAGAAACAAGCATTAGTAAACTGGGAAGAGCACAGTTGAAAAATACAAACAGCATCCATAGATGTGAAAATTTAAGTTATTCTGAAAGAATAAAACATCTGAACTTGTACAATGTTTTATACCGATATTTAAGAGGAGACCTTATTTGTGTATTTAGGGCATTTAGAGACAACTACCTCTGGGAATGTTTGGGATTATCAAATAGTGGAAGAAAATTATCAGACAACCTATGTAAAAGATTCTATAGGAATGAAAAGCGTACCAATTAGTTCTCAAGAGATTAGCTGATGCATAGAACAGACCAGCAAATTACATTAAAGCAAGCACTAGTTTAGATATTTTTAAGAACAGCATGGACACTTATTATGGGAATAACTGTTTTGGTATATAAGCATACCAGAAAGGCATTGCTGCCCATGCCTGAAATATTTGTATGTATTGTTTAATTCCATAAAACACTTAATAATGAGAAATGAAATGCTTTTATAGTAGGATCAAGAAAAAATTGCATCATAACCAAAACATGTTACATACAGGTTACAACATCATCTGTTGTGATTATAACTGTAGGAATCTAAAATTATGTAGAGTATTTTTGTTGAATGGTTGCAGCAATATTAGCATTCAATGATGGTAAATACAAATTAGTTACAACTTACATAAACATACAAAAAGTCTTGCATTAACAAACTGTGTCTTACAGTCACAAGTGTTTGTCAGTAGCTTTATTCAACAAAAATCTTCACCCTCATATGAGGAGCCTGACACATCTGACACCGGTTAAATCAATGTAGCAAGGAAAAAAAACAGGAACGTTACCCCAGTCCCAATAGTGGCAATGTCCTAGAGGTAAAAGTATTATGACTGTGATATACATATATAGGCAATAACCATGCAATGAGTAATCATGGTACAATTGCTGCACTGATTCATTGATTCAAGCCTTCATGGATTTTAGAGAAACGACAGTGGCAGGTCCTAAAGACATGCCCAACCACAACCACAAATCCCGGTATCCTGTTGTAGCTCTGCTGAAGAGGTAAGTCCTGTGAGGATTAAAAGATTCTCAGAATATAGGGAGTACACAGAGAATTTCAATCGTGGGAAAGTTGTAACTCTTACATTTCTAACAAATTTTGACAAGAAAGCCAATCGAAGCAGACTCAGTTTTATTTATATGCTTGATACACATTCCCCTTTTTATATAAAATATGGCTTCCTGAATTCAGGATCATTGCTACTGTGGCATGACTTTGTCAGTGCAGTCATGCTGGTGCACATTTTCTTCTGGTCACTGTCCTTCAGATATTCAGACATCCCAACATCATTGCTGCAATTCCCACAGATTTCTAATAAGAGAAAAATCACCTTCTCCCTTACTCCTTCACCAGGTACCTAAATTCTGCTCTTTGCAAAGCACTTCATGGCCCAAGATCATGGAACAGGCAGCTATCACAATTGTTACATTTTGTATATGGGGGAATTAACTGACTTGCATCACCATAGTTCATATAGCTGGCGCTGTGTTTGGACATTTCACTAAAATGTTAACTGTGTATGATGCAGTCCAAAAAGACATGTCACACTACCATTCTAGGCATTTGTTGCCTCTTAAGATTCTGATAATCAGGTGTGTGTGCGTGCGTGTGTGTGTGTGTGTGTGTGTGTGTGTGTGTGTGTGTGTGTGTGTGAATGTATTGAAATATTGTCTTAATATTGTTATTATGACAAACGTCTTGAACTTACAAGGTTACCAATTTGACCTGATTTTTACATCATCATCTTAAATGGGCATGCCTTCGTTGAAGGTTGAAGGTCGAGCTGGCACCTCGGCGTTCGTCAAAATCTACTGCCAATCATTAACGGACCGGAGTTCCGCTGTGGCGATCCCTAACAGGGAAAAGCCGAAAGACAACACACACGGCTTGATTTCAGAACTGTTCTAAGAAATGAAAAACAGAAAATTTGTTGACAGTTAGTAAAATGAATATGTTCAAACTCTTAATCATTGAGAATAGCTATAGTACTATAAATGAAGCATATATGATATGAATCAATAGACACATTGACGTTTCTACAATAAGATACCTTGGTTTTGGAGTGACATGAAAACAAGCCCTTTGCAATAGCTGCAAGTGTGGAATGTTCTGGAAAATGGCATGTCTCTGTAACAAATGTCAGCATTTATACCTAGAATGCTAATTGAACAGATGGACATGGAACACTCAAAATATCCATTGCTACTATTATAAGATTAACACGTATAATCCTGTCATCTTAAGTATTGCTTTCATTGCATCACAGAATATCAGTCTTGTTCATATAGTTTTAATGGGAAGCAGGACGTGTGATTCTCTTTTGTTTCTGAAGCTTCCTCTTTTAATTAAATAGGTTAGCCATACTATAATTGTGATATATAGTCACCCTTGATGATTCTCATCTTTTCTGAAATCCCGATGCACTCTATGATTCTGATTTTAGTACAATAGTTCTTTTTGGAGTACAGTCTGATAACTGTACTATTAGTTCTTTTTGTGCTGGGAGTTAGTAGTTTTCTTCTGAGGTTAATCGGTTCATGATGTTGGGGACTTCCTTAGACATGCTCATTAATTGCTGAATATTGTTTTCCAGCAGACCATGACTTCCTTTCTTGATTCAGACACATTTGCTTTATTCTCAGTGACTTCGAGTTAAGAGGGTCATTTGACATCATTCTAGGGAATGGTGTGTTGCATTTTGTGGAAATAAAAAAAGAAAACATAATGAAGAAAATTGCAAAAGTAGTAAAAATGCTATTCCTTTGTCATGGTCTTTTTCTGTATTAAGGGTCTTTAAATGCTATGTCATCTCTTGAGATTAATTAACAAAAATCTTCCTTACAATGTTTTAATAAGTGAATAATGTGTGAAGGCCAACAGGTTTGCATGATGTTCAGAGAGGAAAATAAATTATAAGTTCTCAGGGGCTTTGTAATGAAATATTGGGGCTCATAATTTCAAGTCCTGAAACATTGAAAAAAAAAAAAAGACTGAAAGTACAGGAGACTGAATATCAGACATTAATCTTCTCCTTTCAACTTGTTTTTTTGTAAGAGGCAAGCCACCTGTACCACCCAAACTTATATATACCAACTTCGAGTTTACCTTAATTCAGTGAAAAGGGAATATTTTGAGAAACAGCTCCACATTGAGGACCCAGCATCGTGAGTCCTTACATTTTAAATATTTACAATTTTCAAGGACAGACATCCTTGCTGCCATGAACATTTCCATTTGTGGAGACTGGCATGGTGGATTCTGTGATGATCCACCTTATTTATTTATTTGTTTGTTTGTTTGTTTGTTTGTTTATTGAAAGTTAGTTAACATGTTGGGTGGACTGATCAAAGGTCTATTTTCAGCCATGACCAAAACCATTTGTCAGTAACAGTTGTGCAAACAGATAAAACAATATACAATACATGGAGCACCACACTTATGCTCCAAATTTGGGATGAATACAAAGGTGTTCAGCACCTTAAAGTGCTGTTAAGATCCATTCTCAGGCTACAGCATAAAGAGAGGCCACCACAGAAAAGTTGCAGGAAACGCATACAGCTTTTAAAGCTGTAATGCAGATCAGGCTGCCACACGTTTTCTTTCTGTATAGCAGAGTGAAATGGGTTACAACTTTCAAAACTGTTATAGAATCAGATACACATTCCTTCTAGTTGCTGTCTGTGAGATAGTGCCAAGTGTATTACAGCTGTCAGAATTGTAAAACACTTCACAATCCCCCTTTTTTCTGTTGTCTCCCTATCTGGTAGAACATTGGAGCAATTAAAACTTTAATATATTGCAAAAGCCTGTGTGGCAGCAATGAATGTGTTAAAATGCTCGATGGTCCTACACCTTCTCACTATAGCTCGTAGTACAAAGAGCAGGTAAGTTTCCATGGAAACAAAGAGTTATGATCAGGTTTCAAGTCTCTCTGATCACAACCGAGTAGTTATATGTTCTCAGAATGGATGCTGTAATTCATCTATTGAGTTTAGCTTCTTTCTGCTTTCAAGATGAACGTCATGGCATCTATTTCTTGAGCATATGGCAACTAGGCTATAATCCTAATCCTAACCCACTATATTTAAACCTAATAAACCTCCATGTGATTAAAAGCATCAGTATCATCATAGAATACAGCAAAGCTTTTCCCAGTACCTATGTCTAAATCTTGGTGTTTGACTTTCAGGTATACCTAGGGTAATTAGATAGATTATTTTGCCTTGCTTTGTGATTTGAGACTTGTTTAGAGCTTTTGGGTAAATTGGTTTTAGTTCTACAAAATCTCTTGTAAGTTAACTGGACATATTGTATTTTGCCCAAGCAAAGTTCAAGCTTTTAACATTTTCTTTTGTTTTAGGCATGATCCAGGGAACATGATTACTATTAATTCTACTTTCAGTGGAAAATAAACTAGATGAAATATTACTATAATATTTAATCAGAACTAACAAAATTTTTTTTGAATCTGCATCCAGTCAATGTGAATGACATTTAGGAGAAGAGTGTAAAAATCACTTTTGAAAAAAAAAAATAGTTAACATAGATGTTTTGTCCTGTGCTGTTTTAAGAGAAAATGTAATACAATGGGACAGTGATCACCGAGAGTGTGCTTTGGGATGCTTCATCCCTAATGAATTGTTTATAAGGAAATGGAGTGCTTTTAGGGATTTGACTTGGACTGGTGGGCCAGGTAATGGCTTGTTTTAGCAATTAATTTGTAAATATATTTGGTAAAGAAATGGCAATCTGTAGGGATCAGTGTAAACTGAAGTCTCATAGTATGACCGAGTTATTCTGATTAAGTTGAATGCATATATTGTTCAATAGGTTAGATACACAAGCTGTAGTTGTGGAAAGTCAAGTGTTGATTAGTACAGCATGTATACTAATGTGATCCCCTAAACAACATTTTATTGTAGGCCATTTGGTGTTGTAGTCTGTCTTAAGAGGAAAATTAGCAACCAGACAAAATACTAGGTTATGTTTAATGAGAGGCACATCCCTACCATCATGCCTTTTTCTGGGTCTGATGGCATTAAATATATGCTACTGTGCAGTTGCACATAGAAATAAGACTGAAAGTAGCATAAATCTGGTCTTTGTGATATCCACTCATTCAGCATAGTTGGTCTCTGTGATACCCACTATGCTGAATGAGTCAGAGATCCATAGAGTTTCAAATGCTTCAGTTCTGTCTCTGATATTAACAGTGCTTATACAGTCAAACTTAACATTTTTTTTGCTGTTTGAATTGGAGCATGATGAGTTACATGCTCATGGTTTATATTAGCTAAAGCATACCTGGACAAACTATAATGTAAGACTTCAATAAGGGCAGACCAGAAGAGTTAACACTAATTTTTTTTTGAGAACAATCTTTTTGTTAGTGGAAAATGTGAGGATGCCAGGTGCTGGGTACTAATCCATCAAGGTATAGTGTGTGAAGATGGGTTAAATGGAAGCAGGAGAGCTATGCTATGTCATAGGCCTATATGGCAGGGTATGTCATAGGCCTATATGGCAGGGTATGTCATAGGCCTATATGGCAGGGTATGTCATAGGCCTATATGGCAGGGACATGTTAACCAGACTTGCATCATTCAGAGGAGCTAATGGCATGTTTGAAATAGTTACTTTGGATTCATATTCAAAGATATAATGGAGTGGTCAGACTTAGGATGTGTAATATGAACTTTTCAGCCTTCAGAGAAGTCAATCAGTCAGTATGAGGCAGTTCCTTGAAAATTCCTTGCAAGACATGTTGAGTTTGTGTGATGACAACATCTCAGTGTATATAGCAGTAGTAGCAGTAGTGTAGTCATCATTGTTGTAGAGTAGAGAACTGTTTTTATGACCTCTAATTTTTCTGGTAATGGTCTTACCTCCCCTCTTCCTAGAAGTTAATCGAAATACTTGGCTTCCACTATGCTCAGCTTAATTTTCTTAGCATTCACAGTAAAGCCTGAATATCTTATGGACTCTAACACAGCCCACACTTTTGGTAAGTGAGACTCTGTCTTTTGAATAGATAACCACATCATCCAGGCATTTAGCCACATATGAGGTGTAAAACATCCATTAGTCTCTGAAAGGTGTTTGGGGCTCCATGTAACTCAGGTGATAGCACTCCAATGAAATAGACATTCAGGGATTACAAAAGTTGTTTTTCTTTAGAAGAGGGAGAAAGCATAGTCTACCTTTTTCAAGTCCAGTATTTTCAAGTATTTGGCCTTTCTTAGGTTCTTTGCCAACTTATCCATGCCTGACATGGGATAGCTGTGAAATCATAATCCATTTCCTCATGTCAGTGCAAAATCTGATGCTTCCAACATGTTTAGGGGCAACAAGTATTGGGCTGCTCCATTTGTTCTATGACTTTTATACAACTCCTAGACTGAATATTTTTTGAACTTCTTCTCTTACTGTTTCTGTGACTCTGGTACACTGTAAGGTCTCAGTCTAACATCTAAAGTTAATTTCAGGTGTTGCTGCTATACTGTGTTCTATAAGCATAGGTTTCCCAGACAAATCTGAGGACACTTCCTTTTTTCTTTTTTGCTCCTCAGAGGAGCTCATCAAATAGCTCCTCTCCTCTACCTGCAGATCTATTTCTACTTATCAAAATCCCACTTTGATGAACTTCATAATGATGAGACAAAGTTGCTGAAGATGTAGTTTCATGAACACCTGGATCCTTGTAAAAGAACTCTGGGAAATGAACCACTTGTCCAGCAACACTTCAACAACAAATGGAAGCAAATCAAACCCACCCAAGTGGTGGGGAGCTTCACCCTCCCATGTACAAAATATACCAACCCCTGAGATCGCACTATAGTGGAGAAAAAGGCAAAGTTCACCATGGTGGCCAAGTGGTTCATTTCCCAGAGTTATTTTACAATGATCTGGGTATTCGTGAAGCTACATTTTTGAAAACATCGTCTTGTCATTATGAAGTTTGATGAAGTGAGATTTTGGTAAGTAGAAGTAGATCCCTGCATGCATACCTGTTTGTTTCAGGATGATGTGAGACATTACTGAGCTAGGGAAGAACTTTATAGACCATTCATTTCTGCCAAGGAATCTCAATCGACCTTCTGCTCCCCAGCAGTAGTCAGATGGTAAGGAGTGGTACAACTTGTTGGTCTTGCAGGATGACCCACTTTCTTTCCATGGGACCACCCCCTGCCCCTTGGCAGCTCTTCAGAGCTCCACAATTGCAATATTCTAAGAGGGAGGACGCCTCTGCATCCTGAGGTCCCCTTTGATTTACAAGAGCTAATACACTCAAACAGTGAGAGCTTAGAAAGCCCCGTCTAGTGGGTGCAAAGCCTAGGACACCCACTAGGTGTCACCCATTTGGCCAGTATGGAGAAGCTGGCTAATATTAGTTGCTTATCCTCTCTGGCCAGGTTCCTTATCAAACTTGGGTTGCCTATCGTGGAGCTCTCAACTTTTACCAACAGAATTTGGAACAAAGTAAAAAATAACTAAGGAAAAGGCCCCAGATTAGGGACACATTTTAAATGTTAGCACTATTATCTTAGAAATTCTCAAAATGATTTCAAATTTTAGGAGGAATGGAACAAAACTCTGAGAAACATTGAGGTGTCCCTATAAAATAAGGACAGTTGAGAGGTCTGCTTCAGGACTTCATCAACTTATGCTATAGAACTTGCTGACCTTTTTAATTCTTATAAAAATTCTCTTATTTCCTGCTTTTTTACTTCTGACAAGGATTTCTCAAACTGGACTTCAGGTGAAAATTCTTTCATTTCTTCTGTGTGAACTTCAGATTGAAGCTCTGTCTTTCTTTTTCCAGGCTGTCTAACCTTACAGATCACTTCATTTATTGTTTCAGTCAACTGATATGTCTTTACCACATAGCCAACAATTTCTTCCCTGTGGTGGATACAAACATCAATTCCCGATCAGCTGAGTTAAACTCTCTAAGGTTGGTATTCTTATTATAAACATGTTGTCACAGCTCTGAGGCTTTGTACTATTAACCTAACTAGCTTTAGTCTGTCATGCAATCTGACATAGTGTAGTGTCATGTTTTTAAATTGTGTCTTCTCTTCTTGACATAAATAGAGCTCCTTAGTAATTAATTATCTCCTTAGGTCTATTCAGTCTGAAGAATAACAGTACCAGTTGTCTGGCAATAAGCTTAACATTAGCTTTGTGTTTTGGCATGGCTTCTTGAAAATTTGCAGCATTATTACTAGCATGAACTGACATCTCCTGCTAGATTTTACTAGTAATTCCAATTCCAAATGGTCCATAGCAATATAGTCAAATGGCACTTTTATAATATTGAGATTAATAGACTCTTAACATCAGGTTGTGCTGCATTTTCTGACACTATTTACAAGAAGCACAGACATTTCCTATCTCTTTCATGAAATCTGGGCAATAAAATCTGTCTGGTTTGTCTATCCCCAGGTGATCTCCTAACACATAACAATGGCCTAGCTTTATTTATAGTATCCTGTAAGATTTTGTCACTAGCAATTACTGTAGAATTTCATCTCTGTTGTTATTTACTGTATATAAGAGCTCATCTTTTAGCTCAAAATAGGGATAAGAAGTGATAAGAACATTAGGTTTCAATACCGTCCCGTGCAACTTTGCTTATGCCTTACTTATCTTCTCACTACACTTTTTTGAAGTTTATCTGTCTTACCTGTAAGCCTGCTAATTGAGGATTACTATATTCACAAGCTTCTCTTACAGTCAAATATATATCTTCCCCTCCCCAAAACACTGACAGTATAGCTTCATCAGTGTCTTACTGTACAACGGGTAGTTCTAGAGCCTTAGTTAACTTTTCCACTGTATGAGTAAACATTGACAATTTCCTTTTTATTTACCTTTCTGTTTCCTTACAGATGAATGTGCTTAGACCTCTACATCTTATTTATTTCAGTTTAGTACTATCATTTCTTTTTTATAAGGGTCTTCACTTACTTGCCCTACTGCTATTTATTTTCCCCACTTTTCTTGTACTAACACTTCTTGTAAGTCTCTCTACTAACTTCTGTCTTGTACTGTTTTTTAAATCAGTTTTCCTATCAGTTCAACTTCATTTCCAGTACTGACATCTCTTATAGTTTTGGGTTTCTGTTACTCTGTCATCAGTCCAGGTTACTGATAACACACACAGTTCTTTTTGCTGTCTAGTTATAACCAGTAAGAGCTACATTCAAGCCCCTTTCATAACTCCTATGCTAACTCCCTTGTCTTGAATTTGATTCTCTTCCTTATGAAGTCTGCTAACTCATTTTTATATTGGCAGTGTATATTAAGTTTTTGCTTTATCTCTTGTTATGCTTTAAATTTTTCTTATAGTTATAAAGTGTATCAGCCTAGCCCACTGTGTCTATGGATTCTTCCTCCTCCCACATCTTCTACACTTGTTTACAATGGGAAAAGTCTTTTTTTTTAATGACAAATAGAGTCAGGTCAGGAGCTACAGGATGTAAACATTTTTAAAGAATTGTTTGAATTTCTACATGTGTCAGGGAATTTATTTTATAATTTGATTACTGGGTGAGTGAGCTGGTCTAGTGACCCTTTTCAATCTTAACCCGGGTACAAAAGTACAAAATGAATCAGAGGAATGCAACCCAAGTTAGTAACATAAGTAGGCAATTGTAACATTACAATTGTGCAATAGGTTCAACACAAACATTGTAAATATTTAGAGTGGATCAATGCAATATACGCAAGTAGGAGACAATGTATATAATCAGATGTAATACAAAAAGTTTTTGATTTCCCTTTACTACACTGTAGTGTGATCTCAGAGTTGGTATATTTAAAGAGTGAGGGGGTGTAGGGGGAGTAGCCCCCCAAGTGGGCGGTGCAGGGGGGCTTGCCCCCCTGCTTACAACCGTCAGGTAACTGTTTTCTTTTTTTTTCTAACATATTCAAAGTTTTACAATTTCAAACATATGGGTTCGACCATATGGCGTTCAAAGTTGTATAGCTTCGATAACATAATATAGACCCTCTTAAAGGTGCTAGTTTTGAAAATATGAAACTGTGGTGTTGCCAAAGTTCAATTTTTTTTAAGTTTGTATAGAAGAAGGTTATGGTTAACAGTGACAAATTCCCCTGTTGTATCTATAAATATTCTAGCAAATTTAATCAGTTGCAGTGATAAATGCTGCCTTGGTGGTAAAGGAGTTTCTGAACCTATGTTGTCTGTCACAAAGGAGGCTCTAACTGTTGATGTGTTTAAATAGCTGTCTATATAAAAGTTTGTCAAATATTATGGGACAAAGATTGGGAATAGGTTTTCAGTCTTTCATTTGTGAGGGTGAGCAGATCTTTAGTAATGGGATGAAGAATGAAGTAGTGGTAAAGGATACGTTAAAGACGTGTGTAAACTGCTTACATCCTTTGGGACCATTGAGAAGGATAACCATGGTGACAAAATTTAGCAGAGCTTGAACTTCTCTTTCTCTGTCTTACAAAAATGAAATATATTTCACTAGTGAGGTTGTAACATAGTTACATAATGCTGTCTTAATTATTCTAGTTGCAGCCATCACATTTCATAAGAAAAGCTTCAGTTACAGCATGCATATTAGTTTTCACATTTCTTTTGCTAGTAACATTCTCTTCAGTCAGTGTGGTACAGAATTAGTGTCTGTGACCACCCTTCCACATTTGAAACAAATTATATACCATTGTTTGCTGCTTTTAATTTCGCACAAGATTACATATTTCCTATTGCAACTTTAGAGTTAGAAGCAGAGGGTTTATTTTAAACAGGTTGTTATTAATGAGCAAGTATTTTACTGAAGTTACTAACTTTTCAGAATTTTTGGGATTTTACAACATGCTTTCTCATAGTACTAGACAATACTCCTTTAATCTATCTACTGCTAGAATTTCTAAAAAATTCACTTTACTGTTATTTTTCAGGTCCTAGCCATAATTTTATAATATATTTGAAGCTATACATTTGAGTTCTTACCTGGTTTGTTAGCATTAGAACAGCTGTAGAACTGTATGGCTTGCACTTAGATGTTATCCCAGCCATACCTAAGAGTTCCTTTTTTAAGTTTATCATAGTCTGTCTAATCAGTTCTTTTCATATCCATATATGTTTTGAGCCATCCTGTCAGCTAGGATGGCAGAATTTTTGCATGCTCTCCTTTGTTCCAATTTTCCTGGGTGGATATCATTTAAAAACCACCAGATTGGATTTCAGGTCATCATTCTAGTTTAACTTTTTTATGGTAGGTGCATTTCTAGGGATAGCTATTATGATGGCTAGCCCTACCAATTGATGTTGGAATAGTACCACCTTTTGATCAGTCTCTGCTTCGGGTTGTATGAGCATTTTCAGAAGTTCCTCCACGATTGGGTGGGATGTTGGCATAATGGTTATGGTGTTTGCTTTACAAGCACAAGGTGCAGGGTTTGATTCTCACATTGGGTAATTGGCTAGACTTAAAATGTCCTACAAGGGCAGTTAACCTAGTACTAATCTATGAACCTTTTGCATGTAAAAGGAGTCACATCAGAAAAGAGTCGGAAACCACAGCAAAATACCTTTACTTATAAACTCCTTTGGGAAAAGTCAGTTCGGACAAGTTATGTATTTGGCAGCAGAAATATGGTGAAGGAGGATGTTGGCAGGTCCTTGGACAAAAGTGCTCACACATAGACAAGCATTATAAGTCTGGAAGCATATTGGAGGCACACGTTTTTAAAACAGAAGTTTGTTAATCCAAGAAAAAGAAAAAAAAAGCACATTCAGATTTATACTGTATTTACACATTGAAAACTGTACCTTTACATCAGACTTTGTTGTCCATATTTGCAGTACAATCAACATCCCCATGAACCACAAGATGTTCCTTTGACAAGCACAGCTGTGGTCCCTGCCAGGCTTTTTCTTTACCTTCACAAACCAAAAAGTTTTCACCTGTTTTGTGTCAGGCTACATCCACAATTAGGTTGTTAAAGTTCATGGAACTTCAAGTAAGGTCTCTGCCTTATCTCACAGTGAACCTCCAGCTTAGGAATTTACTTCTTGTTTCTTTCTGAATAAGTAACCTCATTTTTATACTCTACAAAGTAAGCAAATGGTGTATTGTTATCCAACTAATATCATTTGACTGCTTCACTAAATTGTTGTGAGAACCTTTATGAACACAAGTTCTTTTACCCATTTTTAAAGACACAATTTAGAGTTTTCCACACACAACACATTGCTAAAGTTATATTTCACCTTTTTCCATGTGCACTATGTTAGAGTTTGGTGTTGACACACAAAAAAAAAAAAAACTTTAAATTTTAATTTGATTACATAGTAAACCAACACTATTTTTTTCTTTTACTGTGCCTTGTTGAATAGGAGATTCAGTATTAATAGGGTACTTTTACAGAAGTGTGGGAAATAATGTGACTAGTAATGGCTTTCAACCCTTTGTCCTTCTTGGAATCAGTGTTAATGTTGTGCATAAGAAATGGTCATGATTTTTGTTTGATCTGTCAAAATCCAGTACTGCAAAACTAATCTAATCAAGGCCAGCAGAGTGATCAGATAACATTCATATGTTTATAACTTATACTATAATTTATCAAACTGTGTATCATATTTTTTAGTTAGGAAATGGAGAAAGCAGGCCACTCTGTATAGGGAGTATGATCAGCTTTGTCTAGTGAGAAAAAAATTTAGGAATTGTTCATTTGACCTGCTGATGTTGAGCGAGTGGTTTTCATGGTAAAATAATTTAAAGGAATAAAAGACAATTTTGTAGGCACAGAACATTTCATGGTAAGTAACTATATGATACTGAATTTAAACTATACTAAAAATAGATCTCATTAAACTTGCACACACAAAATTACAAGAAAAAAGTAAGGTAAATTCTTCAATACTTAGTTTTTGTTTTACAGTTATTGGAGGGACAGAGCACATATTTTGCCTACAAATTCAGTGTCTATGCAAGACTTCATGATTTTAATCTGCAGATTAATGTAAGAATGGACCTGTAAAGTACAATACGCTTGAAAGGAAAGGGCAATAATAAGGCATTAGTTATGGAAAAAGTGGGAGTGCAGAGAGAAGGACATAGTAAGGGTGCTACTGAAAGCAAAAAAAAATAGTGAAGGGCTGACTATGGGGATTTGTCAGTGCTGAAGTGCCTGAAAAGTTATAAGAGGTTTCAATAAATTCTAAGTATAAATGTGTGAGAACAAAGAGTGTGAGTCAAGTCCCACAAGGCTAATACAAGCCAACCTATGAATGTCACTTCACTGGAAGGGTATCACTAGCTAGCCAGTACATGTGATGGGCTCAGTGCCTGACAAGTAAGCTGAATGAGGCCTAATGAAGGGGCCATTGCCTTCAGGTTTAACCAGGTACGTGCAAAGCTTCTACTGTTAGAGGAGAAGACAGAACTCTTATTTCCCAAAGGAAGGTGAGTGGGTATGTGTTATGTATGTTTTTAACTAAGGAAGTGCAGCATCTGAACAATAATGTGTGAAGCTCTAATGCCATATGACAAGCATTGGAGTAGTGAGACACCACAGCTTGTGACATCACACCCACACTGCTCAGAAAAGGAAATCTAGCCTGCCCTGTCATGGGATGACATCAGAGATAAAGCCTAATGTGGTTGGTTTCATATTGTAAATAGTCTTTTGTGATTCATAGACAGGCCCACTGCAGTGATTCTACATAGTTGGCTATTTCCATGGTCATGCTCAATATTAATGAGGCATTCCAGGGAGCAGCCTATGTTAAATAGCCATGTGTTGTTCCACAGAAATGCCCACATAAATTAGCAAGGCTGGTGATGTTAATGAACATGGAAATGTGTGCTCCTCCTTTGTAGTCAATGGAGAAAAGCATGTAAAGGTAAGATCAGGGGATTGTCTGCAGACAGATAGTGGTGGTAAGGTGTATGTACTTGTGTATGTATGTGTGGCAGTGTGTGTGCATGTCTGAAGGCATATGAGTAGTTTGGTTGATTTTTGTGTGTGTGTGTGTGTGTGTGTGTGTGTGTGTGTGTGTGTCTGTGTGTGTGTGTGTGTGTGTGTGTGTGTGTGTGTGTGTGTGTGTGTGTGTGTGTGTGTGTGTGTGTGTGTGTGTGTTTTTATGGATGAATGGGTGAGTGTATGTGTGCAATTGAGAGCTTTGGATGATAATGTTGAGTAAATGTCCACGCACATGTGTGTGCGTGCATGTGTGTGTGTGTGTGTGTGTGTGTGTGTGTATGTGTGTGTGTGTGTGTGTGTGCACATGCGTGCGTGTCTGTGTGTGTGTGTGTGTGTGTGCCTGTATGTGTGCGTGTGTGTGTGTGTGTGTGTGTGTGTGTGTGTGTGTGTGTGTGTGTGTGTGTGTGTGTGCGCGCGTGCATGTCTAAATATGAGTGAGGGATGGCTGCCATACCTCTCAACTCCCCTAGACAAAGCAGCAAAGGGTGTTATATGAGGTGACACTACAAGCAAAGGACACTCTTTAAACATTGTTCTAAGTCACTTGAAATGTAAATACAACAACAGATTTTGCAGCAGAAAGCATATTCTGAACAACAATAATAAGTATAAAACTCTCATGTTTGACATTACTGACTGTAACCATCTGTGATTTATAAAACACAAGGCAAAAGAAGAAAAATAGAAAAAGAATGAGAGTATAACTCACGGGCTGTTGAGAGGTATGGAGTTGTTTGTGTGTGTGTGTCTGTGTGTTTGTACATGTGTTTGAACTGTGTAAGTGGAGGAGTGAATATAAGGGTGTATGTGTGTGTGTTTAGTTCTTTTAATGTATATGTGTATGCTTGTGTGTGTGTGTGTGTGTGTGTGTGTGTGTGTGTGTGTGTGTGTGTGTGTGTGTGTGTGTGTGTGTGTTTGAATTGTGTGCTTGTGTGAGTGGTAGAGTGAATATAGGGAGTGTATTTGAATGTATGGGAGGATGAATGTGGAGGGTGCCTGTGTCAACTCAATGCAAGGGCAGTCAGTGATGATTACTGTAGGCAAGTGTTGATTATCACTAGTGGTAACACCACACAATTCAAAGAGATGCAAATTAGCCCATAATTAGGGTTCTCCTCATTGCAGCCAAATATATATCTGAATTGCATTTCCCATGTTATTAAAAACTGCCCCTTTTAGTCACAGCAGCTTTCATGAGCACTGGAAAAGTTTACTGAATCTGAATACTACCCTCTGATTTCCTCTGTGGGGTGTGTTTCTGTCATGCTCTTCACTGTCTTATGTGCCTTGAAGAGAATCTAAACCTGGAAAAATGGATAATTATTACTTTTCAAATTAAATATAACATAAAAAAGGAAACAAAAAGCCCAAAAGAAAAGCTGGTTAATTCCTTATTTCATGTTACTACTTAGATGTATTAAAGGAGTCACACTGGAGTAGGAATAAGCACAGGAAATGAAAATATTTGGATACTGGACAAGTGTGGGAATGCCTGTATTAGGAAATAGGGAAAACAGAATAAGTTTTGTCTCCACAGTAGAATATGTAACATATGAGTTGACAAGAGACTGGGAGAGCATCAACTTTAGTGCTTAGGTCATCTAACTTGTTTTTTTTTTTTTGTGCTTATGTTTTTATTTTAAAAAATACAGTTCTGTACAGCCCACAACTTGAAATGTTCAACTTGTATTTATGTGGCTTAAATAAATAAATAAACAAATAAATACTGCTGTTGATATGGCAGTCTGCTCATGTGAGTGATTCCATACTAACGTCTATTATGACACCTTAAGCTATCATAGTTTGAAGATACAACTGGTTGAAATAATAGGGTCGATGCTTTGACCAAACAAACAAAACAAAAAACTTTTTGCAAGGGGCTCAAACTCCCATACTTAAATACAGCCACTTTACAGTTATACAACCACAGAGAAACTCAAAACCCAAAAGTGCTTTGAATCACTGTCAGTGCACAATTGTGTTAGTAGTAGTTCCCTATGAGGAATGGAGAGTCCAGAATATTGATGTAAATTCAATCAGATCTCATGCAGTTCTCACCTGACCAAGACTAAAATAAGCCTTAATATTCACTCTCTGATGATGCCCTCTCATGTAGTATGTCTAGTTTGCATTGTACAATAAAATACACAGACAGAACACGGTAGAGGAAAAATAGTTATTAAGAGATTTTTTTTCTTGTTTTCTTATTGCAATGTCAGTAATGTGCAATGACAGAAAACTGCTAGACAGTGTATTGTAATGATACTAGGTTTCTTTTTTCAAGAGGTTCACACAAGTCTGAATTTTAAGTTGAATGCTCTTTAGCATATTTGATGAAACATGCTGTTGTAGAAATTCCATGTACTGAGTGAATAGGTTGATACAAATCATGCATTTAATGTTCCTCATGTATTTTATTACAAGTGCAGTCTACTATGAATTGTAAACTGCTGTACATCTTACCATACCTCTCAACTTCTAAGTGCAAGAAACCTGGACAAAGGCAAAAATAATAGAGGGAACAAAGGCCCCAAATCAGGGACAGGTTTTAAATATTGTGCTTACGAACATCGAGAGTTGCAAGAATAACAGGTTTTGTATTAGCATGTGTTTTTCAAAGGATATGAAGTCTGAAACTCAGATGTGTGTCAATATTTAGTGACTTCAATCTGAGCAAATTTCCAGAAAACCACACATTTTATGAGAAATAGACCAAAAATATGAGGCAAAAATCTGGACATTCTGTGAAAATCTGGACAGTTTAGATTCCTGTAGTTCACTAATAATGTATACAGTAGTAAATATACTTCTGATTGAGTGTAAACTATCATGTAACAAACTTTCAGTACATATATTTAGATACATAGTTGATGTGTTATATGTTTATTACAATTTATGGTGTGCAAAATAATAATATCAATTTGTTAAACAGATAGGCCAACTGGCCACATAGTCCCTTTTCTGGGGTGACATGGGAGCAATGTCTAGTGAAGTAATTTACTCCAGGTGACAAAGTAGGCAAATGAGAGCTGAGATAATTAAACCCTATACCATAGGAACCACAGCTCATAGCCTTAAGCTTTGCACCAATTGCCAGATGCTGGTGATACTTTAATGTGTTAATGCATTGAATAATATAGTGAAAATACAAACAAATTACATCGGTATGTATGTACATCTGGTCTGTGATTGAATAGGGTCCCTTTGTATTAACTCAGTTACCTAGTCAACAAATGCATAAACATACATGCATTGGGGAATCTTTGCCCCTTGTAGATCATGCTTCACACAGTTTATTACTCAATTTTTATGCATGCTATTTTGCTTGAACTTGTTGCTAAAACATCTTTTCCACAGCATGTATTTTCTGTGGAGAAATATTATTACATGAAGTGATATGGAAAGTGCTAGTAAGTCTTGCATAAAGAGTCTGACTATACTGTTGATATCAAACAGTCTTTCTGGAGACAAAAACATTCCATTATGCACAAGACATTACAGGTCATGAAAGGAACAGAAGTTACACAGACAGGTAGCAGAGAAACAGTTTCAGACAACTGATGTGAGCATTGCAAAATGTTATGCCTGTATGTTTTTGGGTGCTAGGAAGTATTAGAACATTTTAAAGAGTTTTATTACAGATTTGTAATAGGCTGAATAGAAATATTTGGAATAGAGGAGAGGTTTACTGTTAGGGGAATGAATAAAAACACAAATAGCCTGATAAATCACATAATTAATATTTGGACTGCCATTTAGTTTTATACACCAAAAGTACTATGACATATTAAAAAGAAAAATATTACATAAAAAATCTAAACAAAAAGTGATTCATTCCTGATCACAACCCATGATAACAGAAGCCTAAACCATTTAAAATTAGTTTTCTGTTTTCCATTTCTTTCTTATAAAAATTATGTTTAGAATTCAGTGCACAAAACATAGTATATTTAAAACTCAGATTTCATGGTTTTCATAACTATAACAAAATACTGTTCATTAAAACAACATATTGCAGAAGCCCATTTTGTAATGCACTTCATTCAGTAAACTTAATACAGATATTATAATTTTTGCAAAGAAATGACAATCAGAAATGAGTTTCTGTCTTATTTAATTTATTTCCAGTGATTTTGTTTCTTAAACTGATGCCATTTGGAATGTTAACTAATCATAATCTATCTGGTAACATGTCAAGGCCAATTTCATTCTCAGGCAAAAGTGTATGTCTTTATGGCAGCAGTAAATGACAGTTACTTCTGTCTAAGTAATTACAGATTTCCAAGACATAGTCAAATTATAACTGTATTCTTAGGATTTATGTTTTATTAATATAACTTGACAGTTGCCAAATTGTTTTTGTTCAGTTTGGCTACTTTGTCTGAAATTGCTGGAACAAGCTTCTGACTTGGCTCTGTTGAATCCTAGCTCTTCCCAAAGTCTCTTCATGAATTCTGAAGACATTGCTGTCACAATCACTGTTTAATGATAATTTTCCCATTGGGGTAACTGTAGAAGAGTGGTAACATTTATGTAACATTGCAACATTTCATGCTACAACTAAATTAATAGGTAGCTTAGTTTTTTTCCCTTGTAGGTGTATCATAATGTAGATTTTACACTTGAAATAATCAAACTCACAGTAATGAATTTGTAAATTATGAAAAAAATAAGATACATACTTGAACACATAGACAAACAGAAACACACACACACACACACACACACACACACACACACACACACACACACACTGCATTCATTCAGTCATTGATTCATTTGTTTTTTGATTGTTCCTTAGTGTACTTTGGGGTAACCAAGGAGAAGGAGCCTTTCCTGTCATTTCTTGGTAAAAATTAGAGAAAGTAATCTGGTATGGGGCACAAGCTTATTACAGGATACATGCACAAATACACATACACACACACACACACACACACACACACACACACACACACACACACACACACACACACACACACACACACACATAGACATATACACATGCATGAGCATGTGCACTAACTCACATGTCATACACCCATGACCAGTTTGGATGAAAATGATTTCACCTACAACAGGCTTTTGGGAAATGGGAAGAAACTGCACTAGCTGGTGAAAACCCACATAGATGAAGAAAGGTGTGCAGCCTCTACATATAAGTCCAACATGGAAATTTCCTTACAAGAGGAATTTTTCTCTAAATTTACTGGATTATATAGAATTTGTTCTGCTGACATTCATCTGTGTCATAATGTTCAAATGTATGGTAGTAGCCAGTCCAACATACTTTATAAAGCCTTATCATCTGAAGGAGTTCCACTGGAGCAGGATCACGAAAAATCATTCTGAGTCCCATGGTATAGTAATTCAGATAGAGTGCGACAAGTACTTCAGTTGTTGGGTCTCTGATAACCACTCGCTAATGAGAATTGAAACATTTCTAGATCGGCATTACAGAAATTGAAAAACATGCATTCAGCCATCCAAGTGTCACGTAAGTGCCGTTCCACATTTTGATAGTAAACCTATATAAAAAAAAAAAAAATATATATATATATATATATATATATATATATGTGCATATATATATATATATATATATATATATATATATATATATATATATATATATATATAGGTCTCCTGCATTTCATCAAGTGTATGTTTATTCAACAAATACAGGTGTGTAATTTCATGTCAACAGTATGAATGGTCACAGGGTAAATATGTCAAAGGCATGGAATGTCAATACAGGTAAGAGGGGTTGGGGGTGAGACCATGTGTGTGTGTGTTTGTGTGTGTGTGTGTGTGTGTGTGTGTGTGTGTGTGTGTGTGTGTGTGTGTGTGTGTATTTTAGGGTAAGGGTTAGATTAGGGGATAGATGTAGTGTTTTTGTGTGTGCGTGTGAATGCTTATGGGTCTGAGCCTGTCTTGTGTAGTAGTAGTGTTACAGGAAGGTTTTAATGATGGTTGGCTAGGGTTAGGGTTGGGGAAAGGGGCAGTGTTAGGGTTAGCACCCATTGCTAAGCTGGTACAGGGGGGCAGAGCAGAGTACCTTGCCATCACTAGGTGGTTTATGATGTCTACTATAGTACAGTCTGTGAACTAGGGTTTACTTTGTTGAATCTAAAAGCAAACAAAACATTCAAGAAACAAATAACTGAAGTCCAACAAATTCCACAGTAAAAATGAAACACAAATGTAAAAATGACTACAAAAGGTAAAAATAATCTAGAGGTAGAAAAAATGCACGGTATCACTAATCACACAAAAAAAAAAAAAAAAAGGAAAAAAAAGGGAATATGAGTAATACATCCATGCTCCCTGTAATCTGTGCTGTGTGAATATGTTATATTTACTACTATCTTGTAATAGAACATCGAGCAATTCCAAAGGGAGACATGAAATGGCAGATTAAGATACACCTGTTGTAGCAGCATCAGAAACTGCATGCAATAACTCATTTATAAGCAAGTAGTTATGGCATTTCCTTTATTATCAGGTATAAGACAGAATTCCTGTTTAGAACTTCATCTAAAAGCTGCTTTGATACTGTATAATTCAAGTTGTCTAGGTCTGTTGTATCAGTAAACCCAAACAATTTATTTATCAATTATTTGCTAACCAGACCAGTTAACTGCCCCCATGGACCATTTCTAGCCATGATTTTGGCAAAAGGCACAAAATGCTACAATATTCGTGTTGCAAAACAGGTAATTTAAACAAAAAAAATTAAGTCACACAGATAGTCTAAAATATGAAAGTACATTGTGTCAGCTATAATGTTTTGTAACTATATATAACCTTATTAAAAAGGCAGGGGCAGCACATACACATCTGATGCCATCCTTGCACATGCATGTCTAATACAATCTTTGGTTACTGGGTGACCTATGGCTACTTACATTATTTATGCCTCTCACTATCTCTAATTGTGACACACCACAGTCCATACTCTGAAATCAAATCCTGACATAATTCTACTGCATTTTTTCCATCTCTTCTCTCTTAGATTATTTGTAATTCTCTTTTCTCTCCCCATTACAATAATATGCATGTCCTGTGGTTGAGCTTGTGAATCACACTATGTCTTCTTAAAACCCAGAAAAATACAAATCATTTCTTGGACATGATCTGCTTGCAAATTTTGGCTGTATATGAAAGTTAAATGCATTCACATGGTCTTGTTAATAATAGTTCCTTATTAATGTAGCCAACTTTAAAACACACATCTAGAGTACTTAGATATGTGTATATTGCATTCTTCTTTTGTGAAAGTAAAGACTCAGCATTTTCCTTTTAAGTGGTCTCCCTCTTCAGATTCTTGGTGGCATATTTCTTTACGAACATTGATATAAAACAGTGCACTGTATTATTACTAGTCAAAACAAATGAGCATATATATTTTTACAGTTCCTCATAAAAATATGGACATTTATTACCCTCATATTTTTATTTAAAACACTGCACCTTTCTTTCATATATAAGAACAAATATGCCACTTTATTTTTTTCTAGTTCAAAAATAATTACCAGTTAGCATGTGTTTGAGAAAAATTCCATTATCACATCATTTCAAAAACAGGTTTACTTCTACAGTAGTTTATGGTAGTGATATATTTGTAGTTAGAATATATTTCATATATCCAGCTAAGAATAACTTTACATGCGTTCAATGTAATTAAATTGGAAAAAGTAATAAGTTACACAGTAGCTATTCTACAGCAAATGTGGAGTCATTCTTCAGTCTATCCTCACTGCCAAGTGTCAATTCATCCATCTTTACTACATCTAATGGGAAAGATTCAAAAAATAAAAAAAAACGCATATAAATATAACATTTTATGGAATTCTTTCAACCCTGAGATGTTCTAGCAAAGCAAGAAATGAAAATTTCAAAATTGAGGTAGTTTATGAATAGCTGCATTTACTTTTTAAAAAAGAAATAAACTTGCAGTTCATCTGTTGCTTCCTAGTCAGAGTTGGATTCATAAATCTATTTCAGTGCATAAAATGGTTTAAGACCCTTCATTGATCCGTGCTATGAAGCAGCATTAATTTTGTGACAGTGTGTTTTTTGATAGTTAAATATCCATTAATGTTGGCTTATACTGATTTACAGTATGCATAGCACAGCCAAAATCCAATGACTATTAAACTCTGTGCTGTAATTAAATTACTCCTAGTTACTAACTGGGGGAAGTCATCTAGTGCTGTGGACAGCTGCAAGCCATAACATTAGGGGACAGAGAGAGGCAGTGCCTATATACCTCAGCAACTGCTCTCTAGCTGACTATAAAATGCAAACATTTGCTGATGGATACCTGTTGCAAGGAGAGGACCAGATGCACCTCTGGCTATATCACCCATATCTCACATCCATCAATACTGCACCACTATGTAGTCAGCTTTGCATATTTGCCAGGTTACAGGAGTTGTAACATACCACTGGAAACCCTGTGGTGTGAAAGTCAGATGCGTAATACAGCCTCTTTTTGAATAGCATCTGAGAATCTGAATTGTGCTTAGTATAAATTTATGGTTCAGCTTTGGGACTGATTGGAGTATGTGTGGAAAGATCTTCACTTATACCACATGCCTTTATTCCAAGGCACATTTTCTATCATTACTATTATTCTAAGCATTATAAATGCATAGTATTTATATAATGTTTAATGAAGTACTGTTGTTTTTGAAGTTTACCTTCACTTACCTGAACATTATTTGATGATTTTTAGTTGGTAAAGTTACAGCTGATCAAGATGGCTCTGCTAGGATGTATTTGCTGAATTCCTGTTGTAGTGATGTGTGAGGGCTCACAGTGTAAAACATGTAGTGAAGAAACAGCATTATGTTCATGTTCTAAGAATGACAAGTGCTTTTTGTGGGAAAACGTGGCCTCAGGATATGAATAAAAAAGTAAGAAGAGTATGGAAGTGCTTCCCCGTAAAATCTCTGCTAAGAGCCTATATATATATATATATATATATATATATATATATATATATATATATATGGATCTATGTTGTAACATCGAAAGTACGTTTCAGCAAAACGTACATGAGTGAACTCACTTTCGCAAAAGTGCATTTTATCAAAAATACACTTTCACAAAAAAAAAATGCCAAAAAAACTACACAAATGAAACACTACTCACGTTTATGCAGTGGGGCAATTCCCCCTGCACCCCCATGTGGGAGGCTCTGCACACAACCCCCTACTTTAATATTCTCACTCCAAGATCACATTACAGTAGGGAAAAGGGAATATTCCCTTATCCCCACTGTACCATGATCTAAGCAACAGTTTACTTAATTGTACAATCAATACAACATGTTGATGTACAACTAAATCTACATGCAAACTACATGTTGTTTTTTTGCGAAACTGCATTTTCGATAAAATGGACTTTCGCTAAAGTGAATTCGCTCAAGTATGTTTTGAGTAAACATACTTCAATATTCAGACTAGGACCCATATATAGATTTATATATATATATATATATATATATATATATATATATATATATATATATATATACAAATATAAATATATGTAGCTATGTGCCAGAAATGTTTAGAGGCTGTATAATTTCAAATAAAAATTATTCATGAATACTATTCAGAATTCCCTAGTTTAAAAAAAAAAAAGATATCGCATGATTTGCTTACTACTGCACTGTATCACATATTTTAATCAAGAAATGATTAACCAAAAAACCAGAAAAAAAAAACAAAAGCGTATAGTAGACATTTATAGTTCATTTATATAAGATATTCGGACAGTTACTTACACATACTTTTAAGACAATTGTTAACAAAGTTCTATCAGTCACCTAGTTTTGTATGCGTTATATTTTAAACACTTTCCTAGATGATTCACTAACTACTTATACAAATAGTTAATATAGTACACATTCTTTCATGCATATAGTCTCTTACAGCTCTTTTCGTCATGATGAGTGGGTGCTGCTGCTGCTGAATTTTATTATATGCCTGTTGGTTCTCATTTAATATTGTTGAATCTCAATGGGATTTCAAAGCTGCTCACCGAGATCCCATATCATAGTTGAAAAAGGTCTTTTGACCAGCTCACATAAATGATTATCAGGTTGCAATAAAATAAATGCCTAAAGCCTACATATTTTATATAAAATATAACAAAAAACAATACTATTTAAAAGGCACTGAATCCAAGATTGAAACCTGTAGGAAATTTAAAATAAAATCATTTTAACTAACACTGAAAAAACTAAAAAATGGACCTTAAAATCAGATGGAGTTCAATTAGACTCTCATAGGGAGAAGGCACTTATGAGACCATATTTAAAAAAATACTCAGAATCAACTATCTTCAATCAGATGAAATACAGTGAGTTGTTTATTATTGCCATTTGTTTAATTTTGGGCAAGCGAAGTGAAAAAAATGAGTGTAATTAATTTTGCAATGCCAGCAAACTAAGAGCTTCACAGAGCTACATGAATGCATGTTAACAAGAGTTAAGCATTCTTGAATATTTCAGCTTAAATTGTCACATTAGAATTTTAATGGATTACAGAATTATTTAAATAACGGCTATCAGTCAGCTAGGCAAAAAAAAATATCTGAATCCTACTTCAACAAAAAACAAAGAAATATGTCTCTTTGTTGTGGCTTTGTCTACCATATTCTAAATATTGTAGATTTATACTGTCATTACTTAATATTTTAAATCTGAGGTTGTTGTACCCCACGGTAAAGGGATTTTTCTCCTGTAGTCACTTTATTCATAAAGAAGATGTGTCAGACAGGTATGTATTACTCTACAATATGCCAATGTGTAATCTAATTCTCAGTTAAAACATATCCTTTGAATAATGACACATCAAATCACTTCTTGTACATTTCATTCTGCTGTGGAGCTTCTACTTTATAATATGAACTGACAGAATCTTTTTGATCCCACCATCTTTTAGTTTTTTGAAATGGTAGAATATATTGAATTTCTCTAGAAATTAAATATGTCAGGAATTAGCTTTCCAAGCTTAGTAAAATAGACATTGTCAAGATCAGCACACTATGACAGATACCCTACATCTCTGGTATGATAGCAGGAGTTTTTGTTTTATTTAAAAATAAATTCAAAGAAAATGGTATAGCTTATTGCAAGAGCACTGTTAAGATATGCATCAGTTATATGATGGCTGTGCAAAAAAAAAAAAATGATTTTGGTAATAGCTTTTAAAAGGGACCTGTCATTTAACTATAATGCTATAAGTTGTAGTTAGATTTTGTTTCGGGCAAAACCATTATTTCTAAGTTTGGGAACATCCACATATGAGCCTTGAATGATAAGTGAATTTAATCCCTTCTCTCTCTGTCATATAAAAGCCTTATCAGACAAGAAAGTTGGTAGATACCTGCCTATGAACATTATAGAGTCTAAAAAGTTTAAACATTTTTTTTTAGTTTTGAATAGTATGGTACTGGCAGTTGGGGAAACATTGGGAAATTACAAATGTGTCTATAAGAAACCAACTGACAACAGACAGATGTATCTGCACAGAAGTAGTAATCATCACAGTCACACAAAGTAGTCAGTTAATTAGTCAAACTCTACAATATTACCACATTTGTTCTGGTGGGTTGAAGTAACCACACAGCTGGCAGAACGGAAGGAAACCATACTTGCTCAGGGTCACTTCATCAGGGAGCTTGACAGGACAGTAGACAGAGCAATACAGCTACCATGAGAATAACTGCTACAATATAAAGAGAAGAACCCCTGTGAAAGAGTTCCTCTATTCAGAAATTAAAAAAAAAAAAAAAACCCTTGAAAGTCATAAAGAACCTCCAATGAATATTCTGTGAGTATGACAATTTGTGAAACATTTTTCAAGTACTCCCACCGATATCATTTAAAGAACCACCAAAGCTAAAGAATCTTTCTTGTGAGAAGCAGACTTAGACCAGAACAGAACACAGTCCAAAATGGCACAAAACCCTGTAACCATCTGAGGTGCAAAACAAGTCAGATAATTTATACTTCTTCCAACATAACAACTTCACAAATTACAAGTTTCAAAATACAGGATTCCTTTAAATATACTTCTAAAAATGTTGCTTATCTGATCTAATGTGGGGAATATCCAGTGAGTGGTTATGTCAGATACACAGGCAAGACACTCAGAACTAGGATGTATGCCTATAGAAACACTTTGACATGTAAATGTATGGGTCTATATCACTTCAGCGAAGTGAATAACCGTCGAATCCCTATTCATCACACTTAATCCATCGAAAGCTAAATCCATTGAACATTCATTTATGTGGAATTTGCCCTTTTCCCCACTGTAGTGCACAGCCCAGTTGACTACCCCAGTAAACAAATGCAAGTAAATAAATAAATACATTTAATAACCTGCAGGAAATTTTAAAAAGGTACTCAATTCATAAATTAAACACACTAAAAATTAACACCTTCAGGGCTTATAACAGAGTTTAAAACAGGATTTTGCACCATTTTCAAGTGCTTTGTATCAGCAAAATGCTTCGCATTTTCCTATCTAGAACAGTTTATGTCTCATTCCACACAATATTTTTACAAAATACAAAAAGGTTAAGTAGGTTTAAATATTTTTAAATTATACTGCTCTGACTGAGAGCCATATGAACAAATCAGTCTCATTGAGAAATATAGTTAATAATTTTACACCAATTGTTTTCCTTTCACACAAACACTTTAATATCACCAGTGCTGGCTGTTAACTTAAAGGGGGGGGGGGCTGCAGGAAGCAACTGAATGGGTGGGTCTAATTAAAATGGGATTGAGCTCTTTTACAGTAGGTCAGTGACCATTACCTGCAATCACTCAACAGTAGGGGTCATTTGCTTTCATCCACAGACTCCCTCAGTGCCTACTCTTTATGGCCACTTTATTGACTGTATACACCTCAGATGTCTGACTGCAATCAACAAGGCCAACCTCAAGTGAAATGAAAATTTGGACAAAGGACATCATGTGTAAACCCCCTATTGTTCAGTTGCCTCCCTGCATTTCCCCAGCGTCCCTCCCTTGTTTTCCACTCATTTTGGCCCCACACCATTTTGCTAGATTATTGCTTCCTTGTTTTTTCACACTTTGTCTTCCTTTTTATCTTCATTCCTATCATTTGTAATACTCCATTACTGTCCAGGACTCCACTGTAGTAAGTTTGGAAGAAGTGATTGAATTAAGTCAGGGCTCTGGGGACCAATAGGCCCTAAGAAATAATAGTGTCCTAAATTTAGAATTTTATTTTACAACCTTTTGATTTAGTGATAACCAGAACAAAAAAGTCATGAGTAAGAAAATAAATTCAATCGTTTTTGTCTTTAAAGTAAAATGCATTGTGTCTAAAGGTTAATTTTCAAAGCTAACCAAATAATAGTTACACAATAAAATGAGAAGACAAATGCTTGGAAGGTTATATTAATCTTTTTGTGAAAAGTACCTGCTTACATATCCCACAAAAAGTTACCTTCTGTGTGCTCTTTTGGTGTTAGATTGAGATGAATGTAAAAGAACAAGTGCATGATAAACATTAACATAATCAAAATGCATGGGTGACAAATGACAACATAGTTTTTGTTAGACTGCAGTAGTTCAGTGTCTCCATTTGTAAATGGAACACATCTGATACAGGATTATACTGGGCATGCTCACAAGACATTACAGCGAAAACTGCTATAACAGTACATAAACCCTTACATTATTTGCATTAATAAAGAATAATAAAGTCACGTAGTGTTCTTTGTGTAATGATGTCGGTACGATCATATAATGTTACCCTTGGCTGGGATTGAACAACAAGCTATGTAAGCCCACTGTGGAAGTCTTAAAAATAGATGTGAGACTCCACTCATGTGAAGTCATTACATTATAATGATTGTGTTGCAATTTGTGCAAGTTAAAATGGCTGGGACTGGTTTCTTCCACTGAAATTGTACACATTATAACACTTGTGGATGTCACTCATGCATAACAGCATTAGAACATGCGATGCTTACAGCCAATGTGGACTTTCAACACCTGACTATGTGATGACAAAAGCTACATGATACTGGAAAGAATGACTGCACAAGTGTGAGATAATTTAGTCTTTGAAGCCAAGACATCATTTTATTGCTGCAAAGGAGATGTTGTTATATGTGTGTTTCTCACACAACATTGCCTGTTGATAGGTATATCCAGAGACACGTGATGTGTAATACAGTCATCATTGTGATGGGAAAATGGCAATCAGGCACAATGTGTGGATAATTACAGATTTGAATACATGCCTTAATAAGACACCAGCATACAACACATAGACTCATGAAGTCTACTTTAGAAGAGCAAAATACCACATACCTGACTTTCATAATGCTGAGATGACTTAACCGACAATCACATTTCAACAACCTCTCGGAACACCGACTGGAAATTCCAGGTAAGTAACCACTTGTCCACACTACAAACTAAATTAAAACTGAAGCAAATCAAACCTCCCTATGTGGGGGGTTGCATCCCCACCCCCTAACTAAATATACAAACTCTGAGATCGTACTACAGTAGGGGAAGGGGCAGAGATCACCATGGTGGCCACACTTGCCACGTTGCTGCCTGCCTCACTTACCTGTAACCTTTTACATTTATTTCCTGTTTATATTTATTTTGTAGAAGCCTCAGAATATCATTATGAGCTAAGTTCCCAAGATCACACATCTCTGTGGTTAGAAAAGCTGATATATAGTATAGCTGGAAGGGAGAAAGCTGCCCCTGTTGTTTGCAATCACTTGTCTCTGCATAGAAGAAATTATTTAAGCTACAGCTTTTTCAAACAAAACTTTTACATCATTTATTCTCCATTTATAAATATTATTTTATGTACAATGACTAATCATCTGGCTGAAAACATGTTTGGAATACTTATACCTCTTGTTTTGTTTTCTGCCAGATTATATCCCTTGACCATTTATACTTTATACTGAATTTAATAACTCACTTTTCAAATATTTTGTGTTTCTTCTGTTTGCAGTCTTACTATTTGTTTGCCTTTACTTGCCATGTTTGATGTTTGGTGTTCTTCTGCCTTTGGTCAGATTTATGGCTGAAATGTCCTCTTACCCATTTAATACACAAACATGTTAAAACCTATAGAACCTCACACAAATTACTCAGAATTTCATGTTTTAATCTGTTTAACTGGACCTCGGATGTGCTGGTTAGTTTGCTGAAAGATTTTATATATTTTTAGAGAACTGCATGCAGTATATTATCATTTCTTTTGACATCTCATCTTTTGACAATATTAATTTCAGTCTGGTGGATTCATTTTTCTTATAGTTTATGCATTTCCATTTACTTTGAAAATAATCTTCAAACAGCAAAAAAATGAGTCTCATAACATATGGGCATGCCTTGAGCCAGTTTGTACTACAATTACAGTGGAAATTAGCGGCATTGAATATTTCCTCCTGATTTCTTGTATGCTTTTCTTTTTCGTATGCTTTTCTTGATAAGCTTTGAAACTTTTGACTTTCATTACTGTTAGAAGGCATTTGTTCCAAAATACAAAATTTGAATGTGTGGTGTGGATAACATTTTATGTGTTTGTAGATGAAGTTAGTCTGTTTTCTCATTCTGATTTCATATAAATGTTCACATATTCTGTCCCTCATTCTCCTCTCTGTTTTTCCTATATAAAAACAAGGGGAGAACATACACAGTACACAATATACTACTTTTGTTGTACAACAATTAAATCTGTTTCTTATAGCAATAACCTGGCTGTTCATGGCATACCAGAATATTGGAGCAGTAGGGGGCAACAACCACACTTTTTCATCCCTATATATATATTCAGAATTTTGGTTATGTTGGTGCTTGGACCAACTGTGTTGTAATATTGTTTTCAAATTCCTGCCCCTTTTTGAACACCACTCATGGACCCAGTCCCACATAGACACGAATGGTATTCTCTTGTAGGAGAAGACACCTATTATTTTCCAGAACTGATTTTACGGAGAGACCTTCAGTAGAAGAGGTGCAGAGAGATTATTAATAGCAATGCTCCAGCCAGACCGGACTTGATTTATTTCTCATCTTTGTCTGACCCAGTTGTGAATAGATTGGACACATATACAATGCTGGCTCATTAATCACTGAGGTTGTGAGGTGATGTTTCCTGCTGCAGAAGCACCATCTGGCTGAAGGTCCCATGTTGCATGTGACAGGACATAAGAACAACAATCCAGCCAAGGAGTGAATGCAGATTAGCTGAATATTGCAGGTGTGTAGAAGTGCATACCACACAGGAAGTTTGTATACCAGAGGTTGCATCAATCTTCCCAGGCAGTAGGGGTAATAGGCGTAACAGTGTAGATATAGGCAAAGAAAGAATCTATTATTCTCCTCCCCCAAACTGAGAGCTCAGATCAGTTCAGTGCTTGTCTGTCTGTTTTTGTCCTGGTAATTTGAGATGCCAAGAGAAGAGGATAAACAAAATTAATTTTAAAATTGGGGAGTGAGGGTTCGATGGTCATGGGGAGGGGGGTGAAAGAATTAAAATAAATGGAGAAAGGTCAGAAAAATACTTCACAGGCTAACTACAGTAATTTAAGCCACTATTACCATTTAGAATATAGTAAGTAATGTATACGCATATTATTTTTTTCAGAAGTGAATTTAGAGAATTCAGACATAGCTTAATTGGAAATAGTCAAAGAGAAATGGCACTTGAAGCGCTATTCACTATAGACAGAAGAAGAAGAACTGCTGTGCAAGACCGAATGTCATTGACATTCATAAGGAGATGGTGGTGTTGGATGGACTAAACCTATAGCATCTTTGCAAAAGAAATCATCAGCTAAGCTGCACAGGTTTTTGAAAGATGGTTATGTTGGTGCAAGAGATACACTTACATAGCCAAACTGGAAGCAAAGCTCCCTCCAGCCAAGATTGTGTTAGACAGTCAAGAGGAGAAGGTTAACACCTGCACTACACCTCAAGCAACACATAGCCCTTCAAAACCCACATCATCAACACGCACACATAGCAACACTAAACCCATATATGCGGAGGCCCTTAACATTAACCTGCCCAAGCAACAAGGACCTCCGAAGCTGAAACGCAAATACCAGTCACAACCAAAGTGACACATAGCTCACAATACAAGTGTGCCACCCAACAACAGCCCCTAAGGTAAGACAACGTACCCAACACTTTAGTCATAGGTGACTCTATAGTCAGGCAAACTGATGTCCCACTCACCAGGCTGAACAAGGAATTATAGTCAGCTGCCTGTCGGGTGCCAGGATCCGCCACATAACGCATGCACTCAAGTCACTCCACAACAAGTACAAATATGACTCTGTCATTGTCCATGCTGGAGTGAATGACTTGAGATGTACCTCCCTGGACTACATGAAAAGAGACATGGAAGAGCTCTTGGATCATGTGACCCAGGTAGGTATGACTCTAGCTCTGAGTAGCATCCTGCCTTCAGCCAGAATGATACCACAGTATAAGGAAAAAATGATTGACTTCAACAATTGCGTATGCTTCTGGTGTCATTCAAAGGGGATCCAGTATCTGTCTGCCTGGGAAGACATGATCAACAAACCACAATGCTTTGCCAGAGATGGTCTGCACCTGTCGCCCCTGGGATTCAGGTTACTGGCTAAAGCTCTTGCCACCCCTATAGTACCTTTTTTAGGCAAGGTTCATAGGACAAAGCCACCACCATAACAGATACAAGCATGCAAAATCTGAAGGTAATGCTACTCAATGCTAGAAGTCTAAACCTCAAAATGCACTCTCTTGAGGCACTCCTAAAAATGGATAATATCATTATCTGAGCAGTAACTGAGACCTGGTTCAAGGCTCCAGTACCAGGTTACAACTCTTACCACACTTTTCTGCCACTAAACCAAGACCGAAACACTAAAGGTAGAGGAGTGTCCATATTCACCAAGGATATTCACACCTCTAGGCTAGTTGCCCAACACAATGCATCTGAAATTCTCCAGGTGCAACTAACACTAGGTAAGACTGCAATCCAAACTGTAGCTTGCTACAAATCCTCCACCATGCCCCACGATTCTCACTACACCTTTCTAAACATACTGGAAAATATTAAGATACAACCAACCACCCTAATACTGGGTGATTTCAACTACCCTGCCATTAACTGGAAAAACTATCTGGGTACCAACACCTTTTCCCAACGGTTCTTGGAATTCATAAATTCCAATGTCCTGGATCAACTAATCCATTGTCCCACCAGGGGCTCCAATATCCTAGACCTGGTCATTACCAACATTTGAGATAGATGCTCCACACCAGTGGTCACTCCCCCCATTGGTCAGGTCTGACCATAAGCTAATCACCCTTGACATCCATATCCCACTCCCACCTTCCAGTAAGGAAATCTCCATAAAAAAACTTCTCCAAAGCCAACTTTATGCTACTCAAGTCAGAAGTGACAAACTTCATGACACCCATGCAGATGGGAGCTGAAAGTTCGACTGTTGAATCCTACACTAAGGCACTGTATGAACACATCCATCCATTCCTGCATGAATTCTGCCATCCCAAATAGAACCAAGATGCTCTCCTCCAAAAAAAGGAAGCCAATCTGGCGGTCCCCTGCCATAAACAAACTATACAACAGAAGGAAGAAACTATTGCAGAAAAGAGAAAAATCCCAGGATGCAAAAAACTCCCTTACCATCCTCAGTAAGCAGCTGAGATCCCTCATAAAATCCTCCAAAGCTAGTTACAAAAATAAAATTGCCAAAGATTCCAAAGACAACCACAATACATTCTATAGTTATGTCAAGAATCTAAATGGCAATGCTCAGATCTGCTCTGAGCTACAACAGAATGGCATTAAATATACTGATCCCAAGGATATTGCCAATATCCTGGCAGATCGATTTAGTGTCAACTTCACCCCCTCTCACCCCCTAAAGGGCCCATCTCAATGCAAAAAGATTGCCAAATTCTGGTAATCACAGCCACACAGGTAGAAACCGCACTCTCCAAAGCTAAGACTACAGCATCCATGGGACCAGATGACATCCCGGGCTGTGTACTATATGAACTACAAAATGAACTGGCACCTCACCTAAGTGTCATGTTTAATCATATCCTCACCTCAGGCTTTGTGCCCACTGAGTGGTGCACAGCTACAGTTATCCCACTCTACAAGGGGGGGATCCACCTTGGATCCTGGGAACTACCGTCCCATCAGTTTGACGAGCCTGATCTGCAAGGGCATGGAATGTATTATCATGGAACTTATAAACAAAGACATTGGCAACCTTCAAACACTGGACCCCACCCAGTTTGGGTTCATGAAGGGCTGATCTTGTCTCCTCAACCTGACTTCTTTGAATCAGTCTCCAGAGCTGTGGACGAGGGTAAGGTGGTCCAAACAGCCTATCTGGACCTCACCAAGGCCTTCAACACCATCCCCACTCTGGAATCATAGATAAACTTACTAAGCTGAGCATAAATCCCTACATCACTCGATGGGTTGCCAACCGGCTTACTGACAGAGCCCAGACTTCAAATGTAGCTGACTCCAAATCCAGCTCCAGACAAGTGACAAGTGGAGTACCTCAGGGTTCAGTCCTGGGACCGCTCTTGTTTGGCATCTACTTCTTTGAAGTACAGGCCACCACTAAGGGACTCTGGCTAGCAAAGTTCGCAGATGACTGCAAACTGGGAGCCATTATTAAATCCCCAAATAATGTGGATATTCTACAAAAGGGTCTTACAGAAACAGATGCTTGGTGCCAGAGCCATGGGCTCAAGCTTAATGCCAAGAAATGTATAGTTATCCCCTTTAGAAAAAAACATGTACCCATGAATTACCACATAGGTGGCAGTACACTAAACACTGAAAGTATGATGAGAGACTTAGGGACACAGGTGGACAGTGGTCTCACCTTCGATAACCACATTGCCACAACAGTCAGGAAATCCTTCTATGTGGCACACCTCATCACTAAGGGCTTTTCATCCAGAAAAAAGAAGATCATTGTCCCACTGTACTCATCCTTCATTAGACCCATTATAGAGTACAATGCCTCATTTAGTATGTACCTCACAAGACATCTGCAACAACTGGAAAGGCCGCAGAAATACCTCACTAAAAGAATCACAGGCCTAAAGCAGATGCCCTTTGCTGACTGTCTAAAAAAACTCCAGCTATACTCTGTGGCATATCGTCTACTCAGAGGCGATCTCTGCTTAACACACAAGGTCATGTCAAACCCTGAGCTGTTGGACATGCTCCACTTAAAGAAATCCCAAACCCTCAGAGCCACACACTCCAGAGATCTAAACCTTGTCATCACAATGAACAAAACATGCTGGAGGGATAGGTTTCTGACCCAGAGACTCCCCTTACTCTGGAATAAACTGCCCATACATGTCAAGCAGAGCGCCTCCTTGGCCTTCTTCAAAAGGAACCTTGATGATTGGATGGGAGATAGGAAACTCACCCTGGGGATCACGTCAGTCGTCCTGCTAGACAGGGGTCCAAGGAAGTAAATATTGTGGGAAGAAATATCCAGGGAATTGTTATGGCTAGGCTTGTATAGGCCCTAGGGCCAATAGCTTAGTACCAGCCTACGAACCTATGAACCAATGGTGTCATTGCCTTGTAGCCATGTAAGCAACCCAGACATACCTCAGACCACTGTCTTTGCTGACCAAAGTCATAGTAACTAAGACAAGACTATCAGAAGTGGCACTGTCCTAGAGGAAACCAAGGTTAATGCCTGATATTAGCTTTGCTAGTGCTCAAAATCATTAAAGTTATGATATCATGGTTACCATACAGCACATGGCTGATGACTCTCTTAGCATGGCTACAACTTCAGATAATAAATGGTAGTAATTTTTTTTACTTTTTGAACAAAGTGTGGTGGCACACAAGCAAATAAAAGTATATCTTCAAAATAAAACTCCATGAAATACACCATTAAAACCTTACTGTGCTGCCAGAGCTGATCTTTATCTTTTTTAAAAATATCAGATAAAATAGGGATAAATCTGGTGCAGCCAGCAAACTGATATATCAAAATGTATACAATTCAAAGATAAATTTTGCAAATTTTAAAGAACATCTTAGTTTAAGAAATTAAATGTTTGAATTAAAGCATATTTGATATATTCTTTAATAAACTGTATCATTTTTAGTCAGAACTAAACATGAAAGAACACTTGTACTGATAAATGCAATGGTAAAATGGAGACATTGTATAGAGCACTGAGGTTGGTAGTCTTGGTCCTCTGATCTATACATTTGCTTTTTCCAAGTGGGCTATGTTACATACTGGATCAGATTCCATGAAGTATGTGGAATCCAGTGAATTGTGCTGAGTTCTGCACAAGAATTGTAGCTAACCAAGTAATATGCAAATATGCCCCAGAGTATGGAGAATAACTCAGCGCAAAGCAGACATAACTAGAGACGTCAGTGCAACCATATACAGTCATGTCAAAGCTGTATTCCAGGAAAGCTCATTCATAAAGTAAGATATATGTGCCATTACCAATGCATATCTGCAGAATTTATACAAGATCAATGGAACCTTCAGAGCAAATTGCTAAAGGAAGGCAAATGTGCATAAGTCATTATGTCTGCAAAGTGACAAATATCTCTCAAACCATTACGGATATTATTGTAATTTGCAGATCGACAGACATAAATACACCCATCACAATTTGTGGAATCCAACATAATCCACAAAATTTCTAATAAAAGAATTAAGTAAGGTGAAGGGCAATCATGGCCACTTCCCTATTGCTAACAGCAGCTAACAATGTATGTGAGACACGTGTGGAGAATGCAAGTGATGAACAGATCCAAGGGAAAATGGTAATAGAAAAGCAGATGTGGGATGAGGGTGAAGAAGGGGAACATACAAGAAAAAAGAAGGTCAGAGGGAGAGGCAGAGGGACATTGGGAATTTTTTTTGTGGGAATAAGGATACTGTTTCTCCTTTTTTCTTTTCTATTCTGACTCCCTAACTGAATTCTTTTTGCTGAGACTTCTCTACCTTCTATATATGACATGATTAAACATTTTTTCTCTTTTATTTTTGTAACTCCCTACTGTGCTGTGTGAATTTTTATGCACATTAAATATCTTTTTGTTTTTTTCTTATATATATATATATATATATATATATATATATATATATATATATATATATATATATATATATTTTTTATATTTATATAAACTGAACAAGAACAATTTTCTTTGTTTATTTTTCTAAATGGTAGTAAAAAAAATGCTTTTGCTATAATTATTTCTGCCAATCAATTGTATACTTATGTAATTATTTTGTATTTCCACTTCTCTTGTGGACTATGTAATTATTTTGTATTTCTACTGTTCTTGTGGACTATTTGTATAAAATATTTTCTTTTTATTGTCTCGGTGCTTTCCTCCTCGGGCCTCTACTGAAAATGGACATATATCCAGTTTGACAAGCCCGGTCAACAAATGTAAAATAAGTAAGTAAATAAATAAATAAATAAATAAATACATAAATAAGCCACATTTTTTTTATTTTTGAAGAAATGTTAGAATAGAAAAGACAAGGAAAGTACAGGAGGGTAAAAGAGCAGGTGTAAACATATAACAAGTATCATAAGACATGATAGACAAAGGTGGGAAATATATATAAAGGAGAAGTAAGGTACACAGATATCACAGATACAGACAATATAACATGGGTGAAGGAAAATTGAGAAGCAGAGTGAGGATGCATATCAGCCATGGTGCAATGCAAAAATGCATATGTACCAATGCAAACATCATTGCTGAAATGTTGCAAACTGTGTGGCAGACAAACCAGAATGAGTACGACCAATAGTAGGTGTGTATTGGACAACACTTAATGGGTATTGCTGCCATTGTATGCACAATGGATATTGCATACCATCATTCACTTTGCTGCCAGAAGTGTAAGCTTTAGCCAAGCAACAGCAAGGATGAGCAAATGCAGGCAAGGAAATATAGGAGCAGACTAGAACCTCCAACCCTGCATATAAAAGGCAAACAACTGAGTACAGTGCCACACAGCAGTACCATAGCAAGATATTAATCTGGCTGGGCAATAAACAAATAAGTATACACACCACAAACACAGGAGAAATGGGATCCATATGTCAAAGAGATATGAGGCAACACAGATCGGTTGTCAGGTATACAACGTATATGTCTGACATGCTGTGGTGTAACACTATCCAAACAAAAAGAAAGGTCATCACACATACCCACATCAATGACATGGAATATGAAGTAAATGATAAGACATATATGATTTATTAAAGTTAAAGAATGCAAGCCTGTACATAGGCAGGGATCATAAAAATCGTTGGGTAATGCAAAACCCCCAAATACAGCATGAGCAATGATGGAATCAATGCAATTGCTACCACTTTGTGTGCATGTGCCTTACATGTGTGTCATACCCGACATTGTGGCACAAGGTAATTTTGTACCAGTATACCTACATGACAACAAATGATACTGTATAAGAAGGTAAACATACACATAAAATATGTTAGGTATATGTGAAACGTAGGCCAAAGTTATAAGGAGGAAGAGAGATGGACAGCACAGCCACACATCAGTGAGGAAATGCCGGCAAGAAAAAGTAGGCACAGAATAAAGCAAGGCAATCCTAACTAAGGAGACACCGTGCACATAGCTGTGTCCACAACACAACAAGAACTTTAAGTTCTCACAAGGTACATTGAAGGAAATGGCCAATTACTGACACATAGGCATAGTGCACTGGGGATTGCTATAAATGTGTCTGCGTACAAATCACACAAACAGCACAGCAATGTGCAACAGTCAAACAGCAAGTGGCATAGGTACAGAACAAAAAGAAAAGTTGAGTATCATATACACACATATATTGCCATGCAAACATAATACAAAAAGTGGCATAACCACTATTATTGATATAAATAGCACCATACATGTGAAGGACTGTCTTGTGTACATAAGTACATGTAACCAGCCGCATATTACAAGGGTTGTTGTGTGTCAGTCATATTACGGCTAAACACATGTATATCCATGTTAACCAATGGATATGTATTACAAGGGCATATTTCCAGGGACATATGTAAGGATTCTGTTGTGGACTTCAGCTCTGCATTTAATACAATAAATCCAGAACTTTGTCACTTGAAACTCTCTCAACTTTCCGTTCCTGCTTCCACCTGTCAATGGATCACCAATTTTCTAACCAATAGGAAACAGCAGGTGAAACTGGAGAAATTTACATCTGGCTATCACATGATCAATACAGGTGCCCCCCCCCAGGGATATGTGCTGTCCCCACTGCTATTCTCCCTCTGCACTAATGACTGCACCTCTAAGGACCCCCCCTGTCAAACTTATTAAATACGTAGATGATACAACTATCATTGGGCTCATCAGGAATGGTGATGGGTCTACATACAGACAGGAGATTGAGCATCTGGCCCTTTGGTGTAGTCAGAATAATCTGGAACTGAACACTCTTAAAGCTGTGGAGATGACAGTGGACTTTAGGAGTGGTACTACAATAGTATCCTCTCTCTTTATATTTAATATTGCTGTGTCATTTGTGGAATCCTTCAAGTTTTGGGATCTATAATCTCCTGGGATTTGAAGTGGGAGACCAATGTAGGGTCCATCAGAAAAAAAGTACACCAGAGAATGTACTTTCTGCAGCAGTTGAGGAAGTTCAACCTCCCACAGGAACTGTTGATTCAGTTCTATATGGCAGTCATTGAGTCTGTTCTCAGCTCATCCATAACAGTGTGGTTTGGATCTCTGTCTAATCGTGACAAAAATAGGTTATACTGAATAGTCAGGTCTGCTGAAAATATTATTGTTGATAGTCTGCCCTCCTTACAGGACATGTACTATTCTAGAGCCATGAAAAGGGCAGGGAAGATCATCACCGACCCTTCACATCCAGGCCATCTTTTTGAACTATTACCATCAGCCAGGTGTTATAGATTAATACGCACCAAAACAAGCAGATATAAGACCATTTTTTCCACAGGCCATCAAGTTCATAAACGGTTAACTCAGCTTATTAGGATGGGGCATTCTTTTTCCCAAGCCTCCGGGGATTCTGCAGTATTGTTTACATATTGTTAATACTCATTTCTTTCATAGTTTATTTCAGTATTTCTTGCACTAAGCTGCACTTTGCACCTTGTAAGTATATGTATATGTATATTTACTTTTTTGTCTTGTTTTTAATAGTTGCATGTATGTCATTTGTCTTGTTCTTAATAGTTGTATGTATGTCACTTATGTAATTCATACTTGGAGAGTCACTGAATCCGGAATCAAATTCCTAGTATGCATGCATACTTGACCAATAAATGTCATTCTGATTCTGACAAATTCATACACATGGACATGTATGCCAGTCGATGTAGGCATGTCATAATATAAGCTATTAACAAAAAGACTGGCTACTATCATATGCAAGATACGGACAAACAAGGAAGTTGTGCATGATGCTAAACAAAGGATCACCTTTGTATATTCACTAATGGACCAGTGAATGTCAATGCAGCATGTCAAGAATACATATTCATATATACCAGTCACAGTACTGTAATACAACATGGCACAATATTTGCCAGTACATGCCACACATAAGTTCATTGTGACAGTAGGACAGCATGACCCAAATATGTTAAATAAATTACAAAATCAAGAACATTATGTTAAATGCAACAGTCATATCTATCACATAGAGGGCCAGAGTCTATCGTACATAACAATATTATGCTGCACTGCATGCACAGGAGCACACAAGCACACACATACATGCAATTTGAAGGAGTAGCTCCTGTGCCCATATAAAGCAATGCATGTAGTAATGATAGCACGATCATGTAAATAATAATGGCTACCACGTGTCATTTGGTAATGAGTGTCATACTGCAGCAACAAGATAAAGCCAAATATGTAATAATATGTGCAGTGTACATTATGACGTATGTCAGAAAAGCATGACAGCAACATGCAATGTCTACACAATTGTGCTTAGAACATAAATATTTGATAATGAAAAACACCATGGTGGCAGTATTACAAAAGTGGATCAGACTGATAATATTTACAGTCCTGATGGATGACCCTGATGGGGTCGAACATCATGAAAGATCTCTATAATGATCTCCCAGAAGAAGTTGCACATGGCCCATGCCATGTCCTGAAAGAATTTGCTCATCAGGTCCGTTATTAGTGTATAGAAAATGTCTTTCAATATGTTCTAGATCTGGTCCCAAAAATCATCTGCCTGACAAGGTGGTTGATGTCTTCTATGATTAGGAGCAGGAACAATGTCACATGCAAGTCCTGGTCTGTCATCATAATCATCCAATCATGGTCATCATCCTAGTCCTCAGAGTCCATCTTTGTCTGGCACGTCATCATCATCAGTGACATCTGATTGATGAATCGTGGGGCCCATGCTCTGTCAATGTTTAACACAGGAAAAAAACATTATACATAGATAATAGGTATTAGCCAAACATTGGTGAATAAATAAAATGTCATACAAATTTACACAATCTACATGTAATTATTATGTATGTGATATTACACTACTGTACAACCTTATCTATCGCTAGTACCGTATATGGTGTAAGGCATAAATCTAATCCATAGTAATGAGCAAAAAGGTGTGTAACGTATATTACAGTGATATGCCAAAGAAGTCTGTAACAAATCACCATCGGATGTGTGCCAACATAATAACGAGAGTATATAATATGTAGTTAACAACATCTAAATGTATGACACAGGACAGGTGAAATGTTTGCTCAAGTTATATCACAGTACAGTGCATTTGTCATTACACTGTAATAGTCAACAGATATGGGCCATAATGCTTATTTATATGTTGCATAACAAAGGACACAAAGGTTTAATAATAACAGGTGTATTGTCATGATTATACAACATTCTAAATGCCATAATATTTGTATATTGCTGATATGAATAGAAGGACATGTATGGGCCAGTGTACCCATCATGCATTGTCATTATGTAACTCCAGTACATTACATGACATGCAGTGCTCCGTTTATCACATATGCCTCTGTTACTACTTGTACATTTACTGACATATCAGCCTTCAGCATGCAGGTAACACACACACATGCACAGCACACAGAAATATACAGCACTATATCTCAAGGCAAGTGTCCCCTGCTACACTGTCACGCAATACTAACATGGGACTGGATTCTAAAAGACTTGATAATGTGCAAGCTAACACTGACACTAAACAATTGGGAATATGGTCCCTAATGTAACTCTGTTGCCAGATAAGCCTTATACAAATATCAATCACAAAAACAAAACCTGAAAGAAACTCTTTAGAAATACGGCCCCCTATTTGCTATGGCCCCGTATTAATTACTCAATGTGTGTCTCACACTTTTATGTTGATGTGTCAATATGATATCTACATTTCCACTGTAACTTATCATTATGTGGAAATAGTTTGTCATATTGACATCTAATAATTAAAATATTTTTGTTAAATATATTTTAAGATTAACAATCAATGATACATTTAAAATATATTTTATAATAACATTATCATTATATTTTGTTCTCCTGTCCTCCAGTACTCTTTCAGACTTGACTCAACCCAAAATGGCTTTGCTAAAGTTAGATCATGCTTATTAAACCTGGTGGGCTTCTTCAAGAATGTCACCAAAGCCTTGGATGAAGGCAAAACAGTACACCCAGCCTATCTAGACCTAGCCAAGGCTTTTGATACAATCCCCCTCTCAGGCATCATTGAGAAACTCACTCAGCTGGGAATAAGAAGTTCAAATGTACAGGATATGAAACGGGATGAAGTAATGGCCAGACAGATTGAAACAAAGTTAAGAAAAGCCTCTAATTGGAAAACCCCAGGCCCAGATGCAGCGCCTAACTTCTGGCTAAAATATTAACATCTATGCACAAAGATTTAGCCATGAATAAGAACTATTTATATATGTACCCTGAACAGACACCAGCCTGGCTAACAACAGGAAAAACAATGCTCCTACTTAAGAGTGAACCTGCAATCTATCCTAAAAATTATAGACCAATAACGTGCCCTTTGACAATGTATAAACTATACCCTGGAATTAATACCAACAGAGTTTACAGTCATTTAGAAGAAAACTAAATTATGGCAATAGAACAAAAGGGTAATAAAAGAAAGTCATGTGGAACAAGGGATCATTTATTGTTAAAGTCATAGTGGAGAATTGTAAAAACGGGGAAGAATCTAAGTATGGCACGGATAGACTACAAAAAATTATTTGACAGTATCCCACATTCATGGATAAAAGAGTGCTTAAAAACATATAAGATACACCCTACACTGATAAACTACATCACAGCAACCATGAAATAGTGACAAACCACTTTACAGCTAAGCCATGATAAAGGACAAGTTATTATTCCAGGGATAAAAATCCAAAGGGGGATATTCCAGGGTGAATCTGTCACTGCTGCTCTTTTGCTTTGACTTTAACCCATTACACTGTCTGCTTAATAGATTAATTCATGGCTATAATTTAGCTCCTAGAAAGCAACAAAGTGTAAAGACTTCTCATCTTCTTTTATTGATGATTTAAAACTGTATAGCTCATCAGAAGAGGAAATGAAAGCACAGCTGCAATTAGTCAAAACTTTTTCAGATGATATAAGACTGTCATTTGGTCTTGTTAAATGTCCAAAAGCAGCCTTTAAAGCAGGAAAACTGCAGCACCAAGAAAACATCAGTTTGGGACAGGAATGTGACATACAAGAACTTAAGCAAGAGGGAGTGTATAAATATTTGGGAATTGATGAAGGATCCACAATAAAACATGAACAGATGCGAATAAAAATCAGTAAGGAATATTTTAGAAGACTTAAATTAATCCTGAAAACAGCACTGACATCTAGGAACAAAGTTTAAGGTATAAACCAATTTGCTCTTTCTTTCCTAACTTACAGTTTTGGAGTGATTGGATAGATTAGACAGGAAAACAAGAAGGATGCTTCATGCTCATCAAATGATTTATAAAAAATCAGTGCATACCAAGATTATATATTCCCCGTTCCAAAGGAGCTATGGGCCTCCTTGAAATTGATTACATGTATAGATCTGCAGTCGTGGGACTACATACATATTTGCTAACCTGACAAGACCCAAAAATAGTGAAAATTTTGAAACATGAGGAGAATAAATCTTAAATGACTATCCTTATTAGTCTAACAGAAGCATATTGGCATCAAGTGGGAAAAGAAATCAAAACAAGTCGATAAAAATCAGGCAGCAACTGAATGTGCCAAAAAACAAAAGAAAGGATACAAGGTGAAGATTCAGATGAAAAGGCAAGAAATGTGGAAAATGCATAAATATAGTTGCAAGTATAGAAAACTCCTGGAACAACCTCATGTTGATCAGGATTGAAAGCAGGAATGGTTAAGGAGAGGTGAATTCAAACCAAAAGATGAAAGGTTAATATTGGTGGCTCAAGATACTGGGCTATGTACACATTGGTTTACAAAGTCCATTGAACATGTGGGAGAAACAGGCAAATGTAGGTTTTGTAAAACAAAAATGGAAACAGTTGCACAGCTTATTGCTGGCTGTGACATGCTCATGGCAGAAGGACTGCATACTGAAAGGCATAATAATGTGGCAAGACTGTTGCACTGGGGATTGTGCAAACATTATAATACTGAAATAGCTGAGAAACACTGGAACTATGAGCCACAAAGCATCACAGAAAATGATGAAGTCTACATCACATGGGATCATCCATTTCCAACAGTTCAAAAGACAGATGCGAGGAAACCAGATATAGTGGTCCATGAAAAGAAGACAAAAGAAGCACTGATCATTGAAATTGCTACACCCAGTGACTACAGTGTCTTGCATACAGAGAGACACAAAGTTATAAAATACAGGATTTGCAGGTAAATGAGAGCAATGTTAAAGAAAGATACCCAGACAGTTCAAATAGTAGTAGGAGCAAGGGACTTTATAATCTACAGTCACATTTAGATATGTTACCAATACATTTAACTCCGTATGAATTGCAGAAGGAGTCATTACTGGACACATTGAAGGTGCTGAGAAGAGTACTTCTGGCTGACATCAAAGATTGAAACAACACTAATTTGAACTTTAATCATACTTTGACTTAGGAATGGGGTCCATTCCCGTCATGGTATTAGAAACCCAAATGATTTGGAGAAATTAAAAAACTGGGAATTAACCCATATGTTACTAGATGTGTAACCAACTGGCTCACAGACAGAAGGCATACAGTCAAAGTTGGAGATTCCACCTCTTCCAGCAGACCAGTTACCATTGGTGTACCGCAAGGATCTGTGCTGGGCCCCCTACTTTTTGGAATCTATTTCTCAAAAGTTCAGGTGAAAATAGATGGCTTGTGGCTTACCAATTCACCAATGACTGCAAACTGGGTGCAGTCATTGAGTCCACCAATGATGCTGACATACTTCAAGAAGAGCTTACACAGACAAATGACTGATGACAAATCCGTGGACTTAAACTAAATGCAAAAAAAAATGCATTATCATCCCTTTCAGCAAAGGTGAAGTCCCTGCAAATAACAATTTTAACAGTATCCCTCTTAGCTTAAACCCTGGGGTGAGATATTCTGGAACACAGGCTGATAGCAACCTTAACTTCTATCACCATGTATCCACAGTGGTATGGAGGTCTTCTATGCTGCACATCCCATACGTAAGGGTATCGCATCAAGAGCTAAGGATAACGCCCCTGTACTCATGCCTCATCAGACCACAAATAGAGAAAAACGCTTCTTCTGTATGTACCTCACCAGACACCTGCAGCAACTGGAGAGACGTCAGAAGTTTCTCATCAAGAAAATTCAGGGCCTTCCACACATGACCTACATGAACAGACTGAATGCCCTGTCACTGTACTCTGTATCTTATAGGCTGCTGAGAGGTGATTTGTGCCTGGCCTACAGAGCAGTCTCAGACCCTGTCCTAATGGAAATGCTGCACATTCACAAGTCAAATGGGACAAGATTCACTCACTCAAGGGATCTTAACCTAGCCTGCAACATTAACATGACATGCTGGGCAGACAGATATGTCTCCCAGAGATTGCCACTCCTCTGGAACAAACTCCCAATTCACATAAAACAGAGCTCCTCAATGACCCTATTTAAACATAACTTAGACAAATGGATGTGAGACCATAAATTTACCCCAGGTGGTCACCTGTGTCCCTCTTGGATAAGGGTAGTCGATGCTGATCATAGACTCACACTGCAAATGTAGAGCATACAATGTGATCAATAAAGGAACAAAGGTATAACATGACTAGGCTTATAAAGGCCCTATGAACCTATGAACACACATAACTACCCCTCAAAAAATGTATCACTGCTACTGTCTACATTTTAATATGCTTATTTATGTAGTTAAACAGTTAAAAAATGTGACAGTGATCATGATTATACAGTTCAATACCCAAGACATACAATAAAAGTATAACTGGCTTGTGACACAACAATGACAGAAAATGGTATGTAATGTGTTTAACAAACCATTACAGTGCAGTTGTATAGCATTACAAGAGAAGTGAAACTGAAGAAGTACATGCCAGTAAAGGTCTGCCAAGACCATTAAGAATGTTGAGACAGCAGGCACCTACCGTATTTCCCTGAAATAAGACCAGGTCTTATACTTTTCCCCCGCTGAAATACGCATTAGGGCTTATTATCAGGGGATGCCTTATTTACCCCCCCGTACAACAATCTAAATTTATTAATTTATTCATGTACACAAATCAACATTTATTCATGTACACATATCGACATTTATTCATGTACACAAATTGACATTTATTCATGTACACAAATCAGCATTTGCTCATGTACACAAATCGACATTTATTCATGTACACAAATCAACATTTATTCATGTACACAAATTGACATTTATTCATGTACACAAATCGACATTTATTTGATACTTTTCCATTATTGGGCAACAGTTCTAGGTAACGTGTTAACAGTTGTGTGAAAATTCTACATAAACAGTGCAACAAACATTTCATCTTCAGAATATCTACACCATGGCTTACACAGTGCAATATTTCATGCTTAACAGAAAGTGCAGAAAAATCTCAATACATGTGTATTGGAGGAGGGGAATAAAACAAGTGAATAGCTGCCACTTTTTGAGTGATGATGCTTTCTTTATTCCTTACCCAAACTGTAAGAGAATAATGATGGAAAGTCATAAAAATGAAGTCTGGGAACTAGTGGCCTTACTTTGTAATTACCTCTTGATAATGAAACATTACCTTAATACAAATTCAAAAAACTGACAAGAGCTTCCTGGCAGCTGAAAGCAGAAGCAATCCATTCTGTTGCCCTGATAATGGAAAAGTTATTCAAATACAGTCATGTCATCTTCTTCTGGAACATTGTTATAAGTCTCCAACTCCCGAATTCCAGCCTGAATTTACATTGGCCCCAACCTGTCATGCCTAGCAATAGAGCTCTCCTAAAATGAGCACTGCTTGTCAATGTAGCCTGCTCGTAGTGCATTGGCAACACAGCTGTCAGTGATTTTATCCCATGAATTCTATACCAAAGTCACGACCTCTTGCAGGCTAGGCTTCACAAAGTTTCCATGCTGATTTCTCTCTTTTCTATTTTCAATATAGTCATTGAGTTCCATGTGCAAATGGTTTTTGAATGGCGGGAATCATTATTTGATCTATTCTTCTCTGTGCAAGGATGTTCTTCATGTCTTTAGTGTGGTGAGTGCTGGCTGAATCCCAGACTAGCAGACATCTTTTGCCACTTTGCAAAACAAGTGACAGCATTACATCGACCCACTTCCTTATAGCTGCCTGTGTGCACCAGGCTTTTTCAGTTTCAAGAATGTAAATGCCTGAAACACATTCAGTCTTATCTTTCTTGCCCTTACTAATGATTAGAGGTAGAGTTTTCTTTCCATCTAGATGAATTGCCAAAATACAGGTAACACGTGCATGTTCGTAACCAGTGGAGAGAATGTGGATTGATGAGGCACCCCTCTGATCAATTGTTGTTTGAAATCCTTGGCCCATAAACTCTGCAGTTTCATCCATAGCAATCATATTGGAGAGTTGGTATTTAGAAAAGTCGATGACATCAACAAAGGACTTGAATGCAAGTGCACGTTTAATAACTTCAGTATCTTCCAGCTTGAACAGTGTTGTTGATCTTCTTAGAGACAGTTCATATTGCTGAAGGAAGCCATCCAGCCAATGTTGTGATGCTTTGAATTCTTCTGGGGATATTTCTAACTATGGTGCCATTGCCAGTGCCATAATATTATTATTTTATAATTCAACACATCCGTCCTGTGTTGTTGACGATCTTAACTGGGACTTATTTTGGGGGTAGGGCTTATATCATGACCACCCTGGAAAACCATGATAGGCCTTATTCTCTGGTTAGGTCTTATTTATGGAGAAATATGGCATTCAACACAACCAAAGCCTTTGCTCTCCTGTTAGCAATCCATTCACAGATGATGTCTTCCAGCTCAGGAAATAATGGTTGCTGACCTGATCCACACTTGCACTTCTTAGCATTTCCCTCATTCACCTGTTGACTGAGGTTATCGTACACTGCTCACCATTTTCAGACCATTCGGAGATCCAACTTCTTCTCTTTGCAGAAAGCCATCAGATTCATTCCCCGGGAGTCCACCACAATTCCTTTCTTGTACTTGATGGAATAGCTCTTTCTTTTTGCACTCATCTTGTCTGGGGGGGGGGGGTTAATTGAAGACTTACGAGACAGGAGTGGCAACACAAAATGGCGACAGTTAAGAAGGCACAACCACACCCGTTCATTATCAAGTGCGCACGTTTTACATGCACTATCTGCACTTTGACCAATCACAGTACACTTGCCAGTGTTTATGGGCCAAGGATCTCAGTCGTCAAGTGTGAGTGAGGATTAAGGTTACAGTAAGAATCGTGGAAGACTCCCGGGGAAAGAATCTTATGACTTTCTGCAAAGAGAAGACATTGGGTGTCCGAATCGTCTGCAAATGGTGAGGAGAGTACGATAACCTCAGTCAACAGGTGTCAATAATATTATTATTTTATAATTCAACACATCCGTCCTGTGTTGTTGACGATCTTAACTGGGGCTTAGTTTGGGGGTAGGGCTTATATCATGACCACCCTGGAAAACCATGCTAGGCCTTATTCTCTGTTTAGGTCTTATTTACAGAGAAATATGGCATTCAATAACAGAATAGGCAGGGCATGCCTATAATTCACTGAGAAGCACTACCGCACATACACTTACTACTTCTTACTATTTGAACAACAACAAAACAAACAATTTGTATGTTAAACATTCAGTTTGTAATCAATCTGACAGTTAAACACAGAGGTCTTTCTTTTAAGTTGTGTCAATAAACAATACATAAACTCAGTCTAACAAATTACTCCTGTTGATAAGTCCTAAGACAACATTCCACTTAAAATTATGTACACATTAATGTTATGCACAGTAAATCAGTGAGGATTACACTTGCCTTGCAGATGCATTATGAGAAGGCTGACATAAATATTAGCATGCTGAATGTCATAACAGTATATATTTAAACCTCAAGATTTAAATATGTTAATAATATTTATGGAGAAAAAAGGTGGAAAGTGATAACACATACCTTCCTCCCTTGGCTGTTCTTCAAGCCCGTGGATATGCTTTATGCACAATACATGATTTCAGATGAGGTTTTCATTGGCTGCAAACAGGAAAAGAGAATGTATTACAGCAACAGAAGAATTGCTAAAGTGCAGGATAATATGACTGCTGTGTACAGCAACAGAACATTGATGTACATTTCAATATCACATTTTACATATTCAGTTATTGATGTGTCATTTTTACTACTGCTCACACATGAGGATTACTGTAGACAAAGAAGAGGAAGCTAGATTCAAACCTACAGCTGTTAGTGATGTTCACTCTACAAACCATACCCTTACCTGCCTATCTAATCAGTCTTGGTTTTGGTTGCGTCAACTACTGGAAGTCAAACTACTTACATCTATGAATACATAGAAAAACATTACACATACGAATATATGTGTCAATTTAAGATGACAGTGTGTAAATGCACAGATATAACTAATCATATGGACAAAGACCTATAAATGTACACACTTACTGTATGCTGAACTTATTGAACTGTAATGTTATAATGAATACAACTGTGTCCACAAAAGTCAACATACGCAGAGGTTTTCTCAAAAAACTTGCTAAAACACCAGACACCTCCAAAACACAAAACTACTACAACAAACGCAGTTCCCACAGCACCCATGACACATAGTAATACCAGTGTCTCACCTACCAAGCCCGTATGGCATAACACTCAAAAAACAAATGTTCTTGTCATTGGAGGCTCCATAGTGAGACACACAGATGTCCCACTCACCGGGTTGGACAAAGAGAAAGTCATGGTCAGCTGCCTGTCCAGTGCCAGACCTCACTGCTTTGCCAGAGATGGTGTCACCTAGCACCACTAGGCTTTCAGCTGCTAGCAAAGGCTCTTGCCTCCCTCATAGTGCCTTTTTTATGCAAGGTCTCATAACAAACTTACTGACATGAAATTTGCCAATAACAACAAAATAAGGGTTATGCTGCTAAACACTAGGATCGTAAACCAAAATCTACACACCCTGGAAGCACTTCTATCACTGGAAGATGTAGATGTCTGTGTAGTCACAGACACCTGGTTCAAAGCCTCAGAGAGTACCCTAGCCTTGCAATGCTACAATGCCTTCCACACCTTCAGACCTCAAAATGAATGTGTGAAAACCAAAGGAGGTGGGGTTTCTATCTATATTAGAGATACATTCACCTCCTTTTTAGTTAGATTGGACAACTGCATGGAGTTACTTCAAGTTCAAGTTACTGTGGGTAAGACCTCCATTCAAGTCATAGCCAGTTATAGATCCCCCTCCATGGGCAATGATGTGCATGAAGCCTACTTGACCAAACTGGAGTCAATCTAAATATTCCTGAACACTCTGGTTATGGGGATTTCAATTATCCCACCATCAACTAGGAAACCTACGCTAGCCCTAACTCGCTAGTGCAAAAGCTCCTTGACTTTAACTCAAATGCCCTGGAACAAATTGTTTATACCCTGACAACAGGAACAAACATACCAGGTCTGGTCCTCGCTAACATGTTAAACAGATGTACTGCTGCAGCTGTCGGACCCTCGTTAGTTAAAACTGACCACAAATCAATCACCTTCAAGCTGGCACTAGCACCGGAACTCACAAAGGATGAAATTAGACTAAAATACTTCACCAAGGCAAACTATACCTTCCTAGGTGAAGATGGAAATGCATTCCAAGCCCCACCCCTAGCTGGAATTGGTAACTACACTGAAGCTTACACCAAAGACCTGTACATGTACAATCACTTGCATAAGTGTACAGACTCGCCTGTATGAGAAAGAATCAAAGGCAGAGCTCTAAGTAAAAGCAAGCCACCATAGTGGACATCCAGCATCAATAAACTTTACAATTAATACAAAAGGTTGCTGTCTAAGAAAACAAAGATGAGGCTCCAACAATGGAAAAGCACCCTCCTCAGCCTCAACAGGCAAGTAAGATGACATGACAAATCCTTTAAGGGCTTCTTTGAGAAAAAATTAGCAAGCGCAGGCAAGGATAACCATAAGGCCTTTTACAGCTATGTACATAGCCAATAAGGTAGGACCCAAACATGTGCAGAACTAGTGACTAACAGTATCACACACACACTGACCCCACAGAGATAAAAAACCTGTTAGTGGATATGTTTGGTGAAAATTTCACTCCCTTATCCCCCCAAACTTATCCGAAACCTTCTCCCAAACTCCCCCCCTACATATCTGAAAAGCAGGTCATTAAAGCCTTGTCCAAGGCAAAAATCACAGCCTGTATAGGACCGGGTGTATATTAGAACACTGAATATTTAACAGTTCGAATCACTAAAGGTCGACCTTTAGTGAACAAACTGTTAAAACATCGAATGTTCAGAAAAAAAAATAAAAACAACAACAAAAAAAATTAAACGGTGTAGGCAGGGGACAAGCTGCCCTGCACCCCCCGCTACTTAAATGGGTCTATATCATATATTCGAAATTCCAAAATATCGAACACCATAAGCTTGAACTAGGAATTTCGAAATATGATAACATTGAACACTCAGAATAGCGAATTTTTTTTCCAGGGAAAAAATTTGCTATTCCGAGAAACATACACACAACACAAGCACACCACAATAAATAAACCGCACACATACACTTAACAAAACCCTACTTCTAACCCTACACTAAACCATAAATACATTCCTAACTATCCACTTACCTTAACCTGCACCCTAACCCTAAGGTCCGTAACTATAGCACACATACCCTACGAAACTATACACAAACTAATTAATAAACATGCGGTGGTGGTTATGCGGTAGCATTGTCGCCTCACAGTAAGACGTTGTCCCATTTGATTCTTAGCTAGAGCGTCTTCTGTGTGGAGGCATACGTCAATGGGGCATGCCTTCATTGAAGGTATGCGTCAGGGCTGCTAACCCGGTACGTAAAAATCCACTACCAAACATTAGCGGACCGGAGTTCCGCTGTGGCGACCCCTAATCGGGAAAAGCCGAAAGACACAACAGTTAACAAGACCCAACCCTACACTACACCACACATACATTCCTAATTATCCACTTACCTTAACCTGCACCCTAACCCTAAGGTCTGTAACTATCGCACCACAGTGGAGGAAATAGCAAAACCATGGAATGGCCCACCGAAATCTTGCCCTAGGTAAGAATTCAATGTTCCGGGGCTTCGCTATTTTCATCCTTCGATGTAGTGGGTTCAGTATTATAACATTTGAAGTTTTACAACTTTGATGTTATAATACAGACCCACTTAAATATACCAACTCCGAGACTGCACTACATTGAATTAAACGGAAATCTACCCTTATGGAGATTTCCGTTTACTTGTTCAATGTTCTGCAGTTTCATTATTCTCGTGTTGACAATGTCAGATTCAACATTGTCGGCTTTCAAGAATTTAACATAGACCCTATGGGACCAAACAGTATCCTAGGCGGTCTTCTAAATAAGCTAAAACATGAACTAGGATTACCATTAAGTACCTGTTTCAGTCATAGCCTAACTACAGGCTTTGTTCCTGTGGAATGGAGAACAGCAACAGTTATTCCCCTCCACAAAGGTGGCTTAGCAACAGACCCGGAGAATTAAAGACCATAAGCCTGACCAGCCTCATCTGTAAGGCCATGGACCTTTATGGACCTGAAAAATAAAGACATAGGCAACCTCCAAACCCAATTCAGTTTCTTCAAGGACAAATCCTGCCTGTTAAATCTGGTGGATTTCTTCAAAAATGTGACCAGGGCCATTGACAAGGGCAAATCTCTGCACACAGTATACCTCAACATGGCAAAGGCTTTCAACACAATCCCAGATTCAGTCATTACCAATAAACTTAGCAAACTGAATGTAAACCCCTTTGTTGTAAGATGTGTTTCCAAATGGCTCAAAACCTGACGCACACTATCAAAGTGGATGACTCCACATTAACCAGCAGACCTATCACCAGCTGGGTGCCACAGGGATCAGTGCTGGCCCCCCTACTGATTGGTATATACTTCTCAGAAGTTCATGCCAAAACTAAGTGGTTGTGGCTGACCAGTTTTGCAGACGATTGCAAACTGGGTGCAATTATTGAATCCCCAAATGATGTCAATATAGTCCAGGAGGGTCTTATACTGAGCAATGACTGGTGTCTTAGTCATGGTCTCAAACTGAATGCAAAGAAATACATCATAATTCCCTTCAGCAAAAACAATGTCCCTTCACTATCAAATCAACAACAATACTCTAAGTATCCACAAAGTGGTAAAGGATCTGGGATCACAAGTTGACTGTGACCTTAATTTTAACTACCATGTATCTACTGTAGAAAGGAAGGCTTTCTACATAATACACTTGATTAGTAAATGCATCTCCTTGAGAGCAAAGTAGATTATAACCCTTCTATACACAGACTGACTAAAGTCCCTGTCACAATACCATGTATCATATAGACGTCTTAGGGCAGTCTTATGCCTGGCCTACATAGCAATCTCAGACCCATACCTAATCAACTAGCTACATATCATCCGTAAATCAAATTGGACTAGAGCTACCCATTTCAGGGACCTAAATATGGCCAGCAACTTAAATAGGACATGCTGGAGGGACAGATTTGTCCTCCAATGACTGCTGCATCTTTGGAATAGGCTACCACTTCATGTGAAACAGAGCACCTCTATGACCCAATTTAACAGGAACTTGGATGAGTGGACAGGGCACTATAAATTCTTACAGGGGATAGGGCAGTCGTTACTAAATGCAATCTTGGGTATTGACTAGCATATCTATTGTATTACATTGGGGTGAAATGGCTAGGCTTAAAATGACCCCCGGTCAATAGCCTAGTAAATTCCTATGAGCCCATGACATCTAGGTGATATACGATACCTCCATGTTGCAATCTGCGTGTCCCTACATATGCATGAATGCTGCTATCTAAACTTAGACCATTCTCCCTATCTGCTGATAGCCTCCCCTCTGAATACCTGAAATTTGGTGCAAATGCTTTATCCTATCCTATCAGTATTCTAATTAATAGATCCATCTCTGAATCCATAGTCCCTCAAATTTGGAAGAAATCTATCATAACCCCATTGCATAAGGGTAGAAATACTAACGATTTAACCTATTACCGACCAATTTCCATTCTCTCGCCGTGATCTAAAATAATAGAAAAGTGTGTACATACCCAACTATTAAAACATCTCACAGACAACAATCTCTTAGCCCAAACCCAACATGGTTTCTGCCGCACACACAGTACTATTACAGCCTTACTTTCTTTTTTTTTGAAAAAAAAGTTTATTAATTTTCAAATATAAACAATCAATCGCATACAATGTTACATAAAATCGAACAATAAAATAATTAGTAGTTAGGAGAAAAAAAACAACAACTAAAGTATTTACAAAGGTTTCCACTATAAGGAAATATATTAAGCCTTAGGATAGAGTAAATAACTTAATTCATGAACAGACTCTTTGTCTAATAAAACTTTTAACTTGTACCACATATTATAAGAAGTATTTCTGATGGGTTTTGATTTAATGGTCAACAATTCCAAATGACAAACCTTAGTAATAATGTTCTTAATTTAAGAAAAGGAGGGTGAAGTATCAGATTTCCAATTTCTAGCTATAACCTTTCTAGCAACAGTTAAAATAGACCAAACCAGAGATATTTGATTTTTTTATACAAGCAAGAACTTGAGTATTCAATACAAAACAATGATTTGGATAATACAAAATTATCTGAGAATAAAGCTTGAAGAAAGTTGTTTATATTATCCCAGTAAGTTTTAAGAAATATGCAATCATAAAAACATATGCTACCAATCAGCCTTTATATCTATTTTACATCACCAGCAAATGCTGTCTCTTTTATTAATTTTCTCCATTACATGGGGTGTTAGAAGGGACTTGCACATACATTTCCAGGCAAACAATCTCCATTTAAGACAGGAAGTAGTCAGTTTGGGTGATTTTAATATTATTTTGTTATCTTGGTCATTATGTGAATTATTATTAACTAAAGAAAAATAGTTGCAATAATTTTCTGAATAACATTTTGTTTCATTTCTAAAAGTTTATATATTTATGAAAGTTAGCCATTATTAGGAAATTTATGTTGTAAAGATAGAGCCATAAGGCTGAATAACTTAGGGGTTTTCAATTTTATACTAGGCGATTAAGTCTATTCTATTAGATACAAACTGTCTACAGGCTTGTAGTTACAACCATAAATTGTTATTTAAATTATATTCATGAATTAACCAATAAACTAAATTCTTATCCTTGAATTCCATATTTTTTTCAGAATCTGAAGAAAGCATATTCCTTGAGTAAAGGCAATAGGGGAAATAATGAAGTTCCAGGCTTTATAGTCTGTTTTTTTTTTTGTAGATCACATTTCTGAAATTGTTTAGTATGGGTGATATATAGTGAGATGTGTATGACTGAGTATTGTGTGTAGTAAAGAGTTCTTTCAGCAACCAAACAAATTGATTATTCAAAATGAATAATTTATGAGAATTAGATTTATTACGCAAATTAAAATATAACATTTCTAAGAATTTCTTCCATTTAGCAGAGTAATGTATGTCAGTTAACAAAGATAAAAATGTAATAACTTAGGAAATTGTGTATAACTCCAGATCTGGTAAACCAATTCCATGACTAGACCAGTCTCTCAAATGATGGGTTAAAGCCACTCTAGGTCTGTTTGGAAACCATACGAACTTTAAAATTACTGAATTAAATTCTTTTATAAGAGTTTTACGGTGTTATAAAGATAATGATTGAACAATATATAGAATTTTTGGTAATAATGTCATTTTAATAATAGACAGTCTCTCCTCCATTGTAAAGGGAAGTTTATTCCATTTATTTATATGTTTCTTTATAGAATCTAAGCTTTTGTTATAATTAAGCTCTAGTATAACTTTAATGTTTTTAGTTAATGGTATTTCTAAATATGTTAGTTCCTCTGACTGAGCTAATATCTAATTTAATGTTATTAGAATAAATAGGAAGTATACACTTTTTTATCATTGAAGAGTAGACCTGAATTCCTTAGGAATATTTCCATAGTCCTAAAAATAGCATATATAGAAACATTGTTCCCCTTCATGGTAAAGAGTATATCATCCATAAATAGATGAATATTAGGAGACACATCATGACTTAGTTTGAACCCCTCAATATCTTGTTCTAATCTTATTAAATTGACCAATGGTTTCATTACCAGGTAAAAAGCAAGGGGGATAGAGAGCAACCTTGTTTGGTCCCTTTAATGATTTGTATATATTGTGAGATGTATGTACCTATTTTAATGTAGACTTGACCTCCTTTATAAAGATGCAAAATAAGCTGAATGAAATTATTAGAAAATTTTAATTCTTCCAGGAGAAAGATTAAATAATCCCAGTCAACAGAATCAAAAGCACAATTTATATCTAAACTGATTAAAGTAAAATTTTCTTTTAGATTTTTGGCATAGTCAGTTATTGTTATGATTCACTTTATGTTGTCATATGCATTCCTATTTATAATAAAACCTGTCTGGTCCTCATCAACCAAATAGGGAAGAAATATCTTTAACCTGTCAGCATAAATGCACACGAATATTTTATAGTCAATGTTTAGAAGAGAGATAGGTCTATGTGAGGAACATTTAGAGAGATCTATATTAGCTGTTAATATGGGAGAGATAAACGTGTATTTCCAGGAAGGTGGAGTAATGAATTTGTCTTGAGAAATAGAAAAAAATGTATGTAAAAAAATTAAAGCTTCTTTAGCCATTATTTTATAAATTTCAGGAATAATTCCATCATTACCAGAAGCTTTATTTTGTTTTAATTTGTTAGTTTGACATTGAATTTCAGAAAAATAAATGGGTTAATTTAAGCAATCAACTTGTAGTTTTGATAGTTTGTGTTAGTGTATTTTTTAATAAAGACTTTTATTGCTTCTTTAGGGGTCTAAGGAACTTAATTTCTGGTTAATTTTGTTAAAGTATTCTCTGAATTCCATCAGTATATCATATAAATATGTAACATTTTTCTTTTTTTTTTGGGGGGAGAGAAAATTTTATTAATATGATTAAGTTTACTAAGCCTTTTGGTTTTATTAGCTAAGTTATTTAAATATTTAGGATTAACAGAAAAGTTTATAAATTTAAATTTCTCTAAACTGATCATAATTTTGTGACTCAATATTTCTAAATATTTATTATTTAAAGTATTAATTTGTTTTTCCTTCCCTTTTTTTGTTTTTATCCATTAGGTTACAAAGTTTTAACTTGTCAAGTTTCATTTGTATATCATGTAAATCTTTATCCCATTGTTTTTGTTTCTTGTGATAACAATTAAGCATTTTTCAATATAGATAAGCTTTAAGAGCGTCCCATATGTAAATTTCAGAAGTATCATAGGCACTATTAATAGTGATGACATTTTGAATCTCAGATGTGATAAAGTCCTTGAAGTCTTTTAGTTTTGTTATGTGAGCTCGTATTCTTTTAATTTGAACATTAACATTTATGCTAATTGTTAATTCAAAGGTTAGGGAATTATGAGCTGAGAGGGGACAGGAGATTACTTTTGTTTTACCCAAACTGTTGATCAACTCATTTGAAAGGAATATTGCATTAATTCTAGAATATGTGTCATGTCTATGTGAGAAGTATGCAAAAAAAAAAAGAAAACTTGTTTCAGTAAAGTCATTAATATCTTTTAAGCTCTATGTATCCATAAAATCTCTTAAATGTTTAGCAGGGGCTAACATTCTCCTTTTACCAGGAGCATTGGAATCATTATCAGTTAAAGTACAGTTAAAATCCTCTGCTAGAATAGTATTACCTTTTGACAGATGTAGTTTTTGATTTAAGTGCTGTTTCACTGTGTTAGATCCAATCCCTGGAATCCAATAAATATTTATAATGGTGAATAACTTCTTATTAAACTCTATGATAGAGTAAAACATTCCTTTATCATCTTTATAAACATTAGTAATCTTGGGAAGAGGTAAGGTATTACTCCATAAAATATCTACCCCTCTTTTCTTTTGAAGATGGTCTAAATTAGATGGTACAGTGAAGGATCTAGTATTAAGTTTAGCAATGTCTTCTTTAAAATATGTGTTTCTTGCAAAAAGAGTAAATGAGATTTGTGTAGTTTGAGATACTTAAATAAACTTCCTCTCTTACAATGATTGTTTGGACCATTGATATTAACAGATCTACATTTTAAAATATACATATTCATTACTTAGAGGATTTAAACTAAATTTGACCATTAATATGCTTTGTAAATGAAAACATAATATCACTCCTCAGCATCAAAAAGATTGTTAACATATGATACATCTGCAAAAGCCCAAGGGTTAATACGATTCACTATTGAATATGCAGTAGACACCAAACAAGAATATGAATAATAAAAGTAGTAGAAAATTATAATTCTATAACGACCCAACCCAAATCTGGAGTTACAAACTCCCAACCTGTAGCATTTACTTCTCAAATCAACCACCAATCCAACAACAGCAGTGGTTTAAGCTCTACCACAAAATTACAAATTATTTAACGTATGGTGCTAAAAGAATAGTGAACTCAACATCAAAATTTAAGATATTCTTATATTAAAAAAAATGTTAGTCAAATACAGCAGGATAAATTTTCCAAGAAAAAAGGTCCAGAATTCACTCAATTAATTAAGCAGAATATTCGTAAAACAATATAATAAAGATAGCTGTTCATCATTCACTATAACTTAGGCTAGGGTACAATAATATAATTATCCAATAATAGATAATGACAATTCCTCAGTGCCCTAACTGAATTTTCTGCAATCGCTATGAACACCAGCCTAGAGCTCCCCTATAATGAAGTCAAGGGCCTAATTAGATTAACCTGGACAATATGGGAAATGAATAAATAGGATAACATTCTTGCTTTTCTTCTTCCCGTTTTCCTTTTCCTTTCTCTTTTTTTCCATTTTCTTATTACTGGGTGATGATATGTTTTATTTCACAAAAGCTATTACATGCTTTAGTGATCCTAGTGAGGCAATTGAAAAGTAGATGTCTACCCCTAGGGATAGCACCAATTTCATAAACATGCTAGATAATATATATATATATATATATATATATATATATATATATATATATATATATATATATATATATATATATATATACATACATATACATGTATGTTTCAATCATATGAAGCCATGGCAGCAGCACTTTTGCTCAGTTAAAGCATTTCCATATCTTACACTCAATGGACTCCAAATCTAATTTCCAAGTGAATATTGACACAGTGCACTTACATTTGCCTTCCACTTTGCCTATTATTTGCTTCAATAAATGACTGTTAGCCCTGAGAACTGCGCACTGGGGTGACCAAAAAGAGACAATGTCATTCATACCCATTTTAGTGTACACATTCAGATTTAAGCATACTGATTGCCGTCTGACAAGCATACCTAAGCAGATAAGTAAATACTGAATTCTCCTTACTCCAATTTTCTACAGGAGGAAATACAGATACTTCTATTGACATAGCCAAGGCAACAGACCAGAAAAAGAAGTTATGTACTTACCATAATGTCCCATGTTTGTTGTCCATAATCTCACCTTCATTCTTGATGGTTGGGTTTGGAACAGAGCATCAGTTCCAACTCAGCCATATACTAAAGCTCAAGAGCTTTCACTGGCTTGAGGCTACATACTATCCGAAGATATCTGTCAACTGTTACCCAGATCTCATTTCAGACAACTAATCACTACACTATGCAACCCAGTACAACTACTACAACAGATCCTCTGCCCATAATTCCTAAGGCATGAAGGGAATCAGGAACTTACAGCCAATTTTAGAGAATGGTCCTCTCAATCCTCCATGAAGGGGGAAGGAGAGTGGGATGCAAAAATGAAGGTGAGATTATGGACAACAAACATGGAACGTTATGGTGACTACATAATTTCTTTATGTTATGTTGTCCTATCTCGCCTTCATTCTTGATGGTTGAGTCAGCATCACCAGCAGCTTCTTACTCGGGTGGCTCAAAGGAATACACTCTTCAGAACAGTGGAACCAAAGGATGCCGTGTTCCAGGAGGCCACATCTACTTCATAATGAGTGATAAAGATATGAGGGTTAACCCATGTGGCTGCAGCACAAATTGAATCCAAAGGGAGCCTGGCTTGAAAGGCAGTGGAAGTCGACATTGCTCTAGTTGAATGCCCTCTAATTTTTTCCGGGCAGCTCTTTATTCTGAGTGTTATAGGCATAAGTAATGGTGTCTGTAAGCCATTTGGATAAGGTCACTTTTGAAAGTGAAGTTCCTTTTCTGTTTTCTGAGAATGCAACAAACAGTTGGTCAGATTTTCTAAACTCCTTTGTCCTATGTAAATAGAAACATAACTGCCTATGTACATCCAGTTGGTGAAGCTCATATTCTGCCTTGTTGCCATAATTGGGAAAAACACTGGTAGCTCAATAGACTGATTTAAATTGGCCTCAGAGCAAACTTTTGGCAGAAAGGAATGATTTGCCCTGAGAGACACTGTCGTTGTGGAAAATCAGATAGGGGGGACGAACAGACAGATCTTGCAGTTCTAAAACCCTCCTAGTGGAAGTAATGTCTATCAAAAAGATTGTCTTCCAAGATAAGAACTTTAATGGGCAAGAGGAAGCTGGTTCAAATGGAGGAAGAATTAAGGAGGATAAACCAAATTTAGATCCCAAGGAGGTGGTGGTTCTCTTATAGAAGGACTTAAAAGGAATGTACCCCTCAGAAAGGCTTTGCATTATCTGTGGGACATTATGTTAGAGCCCATGTCTTCTACATGGTAGCGTGATATAGTAGCTAGTTGTACTCACACCGTGGCTGCCGCTGCACCCTGATTAAAGGTTTCTGTTAAAAATTACAGGATTGCTGATATAGGGGCTGTAAAAGGGTCTACATAGTTCCTGTCAGCCCAGCAAGAAAACCTCTTCCATTTGCTTGCATAAAGTTTCCTAGTTGTATTCTTGTGCAATGAAACCAGAATGTGTTGCACTGCTGGGGATAGATCTGCAAGCCTGGTTAAGATGGGAAGTGGAGTAACCAAGCCATCAGCTTGAGGCTTTGAAGAGATGGGCGGAGCATTCCTGATTGATGAGTCAGAAGATCCAGCACTGGGTCCAGGATCCAAGGCTCCTCCTGAAGATGGGGCCATAGAAAGGGGAACCATATCTGATGAGGCCAGTAAGGAGCAATGAGAATCAGCTTGCAACTCAATGATCTGTCTTTCTGGAGAACTTTGGGTATTAATGGAAATGGGGGAAATGCATAAAGAAGAGGACCAATCATGAACAAGTGCATCCCTGGGTGATGCCTCCAGAAGGAGGATTAAGGCAAAGTAGCTGTTGCATTTGGAGTTGATGGATGTGGCAAAGAGGTTGCAGTAAAGCTGGCCCCATTTGCAAAAAATTCGGTTTGCAATTTCCTGTGTGAGGGACCACTCGTGAGGCATAAGAATTGCCCTGCTTAGCTTGCCTGCTATCACATTGGATTTGCATTGCAGTTAGAAAGCACTGAGAAGAAATTGCCCATTGCCAAACTCACTGAGCCTCTCCACAGAGGGGGTAGGATCTGGTTCCACCTTGTTTGTTGATGTAACACACCACGGACATGTTGTCAGTTTGTA